>NW_011887844.1:200728-202432 GCF_000806365.1 Fopius arisanus
CCCACCGTGACCACTCAAATTATCAATTCACCACCCCCACCCCAATGATCTATTCTCATCTTCATTAGTTATCTGGAATTAGTCCGAGAATATCCCGTCTGCTGAGAATTAGAAAATGGAAAAATCATGACGGAAACCAGCGAGTCTGGATTTAATCTTTGATTTTAATCAGAACCGTCGGCGAATTTCAAGAATTCTTGAGCAATTGTAAAAGTCTAATAAAATAAATAATATCATTTGAACCGAATAATTTTCGGGAACATTTTTACATCGAAAAAAAATATATATTTCCTTTCAATTTTCCCAAAAAACGAGAGACCCAATTTTCCCATTAAATCGCCGATACAAATTGGCGCACTTATCGGCGGATTTATTTATTGATATTAATTCGATGATTTTGCATATGAAAAAAAAAAACGTGAGAGAAAAAAGATGATGGACAGTGTTGATGTCAGTGGGTCGAATCTATGCCGGGCAATATGTTTCCATTACCCATGTAATGAATTCACGCTGTGCGACACAGTGAACGTGGCAGGATGGAAACAGGTTGTCCAATGAATCCCATATCGAGTACCCGGGATCAAATCATAATACAAGAGACACCCAAGTGGTGAGGGGTCTCTATCTTCCCGGGCAATAGAGCATCACGGTAAGTAAATCTGTCCATATCTGTGGATCCGCGCAGATGCTCTTTTGTCGGCAGATGAGACCCCCTTACCACCCCCTTGTCCACCCCCATGCCCACCCCATGGCCCGTTGGGAGTGAAGGGTGATGTTGGGATGAGCTGAAATCGAAGGGGATGGATCGTCCAACGCGGCTTGATGGACCCCTTCTACAGGGGAGTGATCCCACAGGTCCCCCAGCTCTCCCTCATACCACCCTCTCATTTTTTTTTTTTTCCCCGTCCTCCCCACCCTCTTGTGACCTGAATGGGATACATCGGGGGTAGGGGCTGGTGGAAACATCATGCTGACAATTCTACGACTATTTTATGCCCCTCAAACGCTCGTTTGCGCCTCTTTGTATGGATTATGATTGCTCACGCTTATGTTTACGATTTGAAAGTCGAGGATGGGAAATCGTCGAGCTCTCGGGTTGGTGAAAAATTTTTTTATTAATTTATTGATGATTCAAACGCGATAGGCATTTCAGGTTTTGTTTTAAAAACGCGAAATTCAATCTCTTGATGGGCCAATTGTTTAAACAAATATTGAAATTTGTTGCGGATTTTTAATGAATTAGTAACAATTCGTATCCGATTTTTATTTATTTTTTTTGAAAAAAATAAAGATCGGGGGGAGAATGAATTTTCAATGGTCCAATCACTTCGATAAAACCAATTATCCGAAAATTCATTTTTCGTTAGAGATGTTTGCTGTTCGTACATTTGAAAAGAGGTCAAAGATGAAGTCCACACTAATTCGGAGCACGAGTCCATTTCTCGCATGGTGAAATCGAATGCATGGGCAAAGTGTACGTACTCAATAGAAATACCGTGTGTGTATGTATCAAGTGTGTGCAAACACGAGTCAAGGGGGATGGGGTGAATGCGTATGCACGCACATGGATATACACCGGTTTGTGAAACGCATTTCCCGGGGGAATCAGAAATCCCAGGCGGTTATATCGACCCTCATAATATTTACGAGGCAAGCGCCAATATACAAGTGTGTTCAGTCCAAAACGTATGCGCCTTTTTTTTT
>NW_011887844.1:203057-204800 GCF_000806365.1 Fopius arisanus
TCGGGATATTTTTCGGGATATTTTTCGGGAATTTTTCTCCCCAATTTTTTCGGAAGCTCTCCAGAAATTTTTGGAATAATTTGGAATAATATTGCAGGCATTTTTTTTTTTATTCGGGACGTTGACAGAGTGGGGAATGTTGTTGGTATTTTTTTCTGTTTCTCGAGGGAAAAAACCTCAATAGACGTCACGTTATAGTATAGAATACTATAAACCGTTTCGTACACGACGAAGGACACTTGAAAACTATCACAGTTAAATCATCGATCGATAATTCGATTATTTCAAGTAGCTTCGAGGTACATACCGATTAACCATCTCCCTACGTCGCTCCTAATCCACTCTGTCAATAACTCGACAATCAATTCTCAAGTAAACATGTGTTGACATATAAAACATTGTTGCAGCTTTTCCTATAAATAGTAACAGTCTGTCATTATATGAGTACCGATAAACGTGTGAAATTCAAGTAACGCGAGAATGAGGTATAGAGAGCAGAATAATCAGAGGAAAAGTGAAATAGAAATGAAAAAGTTAGTGTGCGGAGAAAATTCACATCTGCTCACCTCACACCCCGTTAAAACTGGAATATAGAACAAATAACGTATTTATTTTTCCTCATTCAATTGAAATAAAAATACACAAAGAATATTTGTTATCAAAGCGGTGAAAATAAATCTAAAAAATATTGATGAAAAATGGATAATTCCCGGATAATACGCCTACAAGATTTTTCGAGTAGCTCGAGTAGTTTAGGTCTGAAATTCACAGGGCAGAGAGGATCGAAAATCTTAAAAGCTCGCAAAGCGCATTGAATTGGGATTATGAATAAGGGATACAAAAACCCCAGGGGCGTCGATGGATGAGAAGAGCAGGGGGTGAAGTTGGAAAAGCAAAGGCGAAGAGTGGAAAAGAAACGGTTTGAAAAGAGGGGGATGGGGTTGATATGGCAAAGGGCATGGGGGGGTGGATTTTGATACGCCTGGGGAATAAACATGCTTGTTGCTCCAGCTATGATACGGCCAGCATATGCGATGCATTGTCGTCGTGATGGTTGTGAAGGGATGAGGGATGCCATGAGGGGGTACATCTCGGGGACCCATAACATCGGCTAGTCTGTGTAGGTCTGTGTATACTCCATTTGTCCCTAAACATCTCCCTTGTTTCCTATCTGACGGATCTCATCGTGTTTGCACTATCGTCCACTGTGCATTACAATGCAGATGGCCAACTGATCGATCTTAATTGAGACTCTTGGACAAATTATGCTAATTTAATTCGGGATTTGGGGTGGCCGCGTGCAGATCTCAAGGTGATTATTTACACGGAATTTGGATTAGGGCGTTTGAGGCTTTTTAATGGTGACGAGATTTTAAGTTTGTGCTTTTTTGAGATTTTTTTGGAGTTATCGATGATTCAATGATTATTCGTAGCTGCAAGTGAGTCATAATAATGATTAATAATGATTAATCAATAATTCACGATTTTACATGCAATATTAAAAATTTCCATGTCGCGAGGGAAAATTCAATTTCCAATGATCGATTTCGAAATGTTTTGAAATTCTCGAAATATATTGAGACATAATTAAATCTCAAACGTTTTAAATGCATTTTAAATAAAAGTCACTGGGTTTTAGCAAGTGGAATAATTCGACACTGACCCGACATCTCGACGTCTGCCGTCGACCTAACATCCCAACAGGTGCCACATCGATAATTCAGACACATACCAACAACCAAA
>NW_011887844.1:206060-303438 GCF_000806365.1 Fopius arisanus
GAGGAGGTATTCACTGAAATAGAAAAATTCGAAATTTTTAAAAAAGTATCAGGAAAGCATGACAATTGAGGAGGTATTCACTGAAATTGAAAAATTCGAAATTTTTAAAAAAGTATCAGGGGAGCATGAGGATCGAGGAGGTATTCACTGAAATTGAAAAATTCGAAATTTTCAAAAAGTATCCGGGGAGCATGTGGTACCCCTATCTCTTGGAGTGAAGTACTACAATGCCGGTGGGGTCACTCAAACCCCCCGAACTGAGCCTCTACTTTCGTCAGTCCTCTTTGCCAACAACCGCCACAAAAACATCACTCGATAATATAAACTCCACAGTCTATTTATTACGAATGATCCTTACATTGTGAAGTTCAAACTAAAATAATTATCTCCTCTGGGAGTTACGGATTAAACATTACACACTGAAATTTCTTAAATTTTGGTTACCAAAAATATAATGCAATTTTTTATTTCTATCATTGTTCCAATGTTTTCTCGATATTCCTCACATTCCGTATTTTCAGCATCGACTACAAAATCGTTGCACAACGAAGAGATAAAATGTTTAGATTATCAGAATCTCAGGAAGATGCTGAAAATGAGATGAAAATGCCTTCAATAAATTTTTTCGTAGATCAGAATGACTCATTAAAATATCTCCACAAAAATACTGTCACCCTCCTGAGATACAAAGGTATTATCTCTTCGGCCCGAAAATTTCCGTTTGCAGTTCTAAAAGTACAAGAATATTAAGGCGATTCGTCACGATTATTCCATAATCGTTATTCTCACGTGAAACTGAAGTGTTTTAAGCATTGGAATCATTAACGCTCTTTTCACGAATTATTCATTAATTTTCTCCCGATCTCAAATCACCCAATTTTTCACATTAATCCGTAAAGAAATGATCTCATCACAACTGAATTCAAACAATTATCCACAAATCTTAAAATGAAACGAAATATTGAAATATCAAAATAAGAAAGAACAGCAGAAAATCCATAAAAGTTTAATGTTAAACGAAAATAAAACATTAAGAGCCACCGAATAATGAAAACAATGATCTCGATAAAATCCAAAACAATAATATAATTATCGACTAATTACGAAGACTTTTCTACTCTGTTCTGTCCACTTGCAATCCCTCAAAGTAAACTAAATCAAATATCCCCCGAAACTCTGAATTCAATGTACATCATCCATTAATAATAATAATAATAATACCGTGAAGAGCAATTGAATAATCAAATCACTAAAAATAATTCACTCATGATTTAGATTGTCTGTGAATTTATTAGTGCGACGATTTTCATTATCAAAAAATGAATGATCTGAATGTGAGGGACATGGAGTTAATGATAAATGTTACTTGGACGTTGCACTCGTCGTCGTCGACGTATCCTGGTCAGTATCCACCGTTGTGTCAGGAATTTGATCATTGGATGGATCGTCCCGTTGATTTTGAATTTCTGAGAGAGTCGGATCAATCATTAGAGTAAAAACAGCTTCCTCCTTCATGTGTTTAGTGGCTTCTTTGAAAAGTTCAACTTGATCTGAGAATGTCTGCCAGAAGGACTGAGATTCCGGAATTATGAAGAAAGTCTTGAATTTGTTGTAAATGTGCTCAGCCTTTTGTCGAATGAGTTCAGCTTTTTGTTTGAAAGATAACACTTGGTCCTCTGTGAGATTCCACTCGGCGACATTTCCGATGTATCTTCTTAATTTTTTCACTGTTTCCACAATGTGAGAATGCTTTTTGAGCATTACGGGCTCAATTGAGAGTCCCAGCATCTCGTCCATGGCCTCAAGACACTCCTCAGTATTGGCCCGGTCCAGTCCCAGATTTGATGTTATCTGGGCGTCCAGTTGGAGAAGTTGAATCTCCATTCTCAGCCATTTGAGCTTTGACTTCTGTTGACTTGGTGTTTCTTCTTTGGGGAAGGCTTTCTTCTCCTCTTTTTTATCGTTGTCGGGATTCCCTCGTTTTCTGGTGATCGAGGGCGTGGGAGGCACTTCCTGGGAATCGTCCATTTTGCTTCGCCCACGACCTCGTGCAAAATTCTCCATATCGAACTCGTCGGAGGACGAAAAATCAGCGAAACGCTTGGGCTTGATTTTTCGACCACTGCGACTTACAACTTCTTTGCTCGAGTCCTCGGTCACGGAATCGTTTGTCTCTGGTTTTGCGGTATCTGCTGCGTACCAACTCTTGGCGCGACCTCGTTTTTTCTTGGGCTCTGGTGAATCTTGCTGCGGAATTAAACAGACAGATTTCGTCATTTTCCTATTTTTTATTCAGACTCTCATTAATGTATGGAATAATCGCACAAGCTCGTTAAACTGTAGACAAGCTTGTCGGCAATTCCTATGAATAAATAACAATTTCTATTGGAAAAAAAACTCGAGTGTGACATTTCAACTCAAAAAAAAATGTCACAACCCAATTTTCCGTGTGGACACCTCCACAAGTACATATTATCTCACCGAGAGGATGGGGACAGCTAACGATTTCCTCTTCAGTTGTTTCTTCTTCTCGCCTTCGTCAATGACCAGTGGTCCAGTTTCCAAATCACTGTCCAGTCCCACAGCTGTTGGCACCTCCGAGGATGGCCTCGTCTCTTTCTCCGTCTCAACAGCTTCTACTTAAAAAAAAAATAATAACAACCAAAATTATTTTATTACCCTTCTCTTCTTCATTGAGAAACTCTCATCATTTTTCTCTCTGTGTCTCCCTTACCTTGATCGTTATTGAGCTCTCGTTCTAACTGCTGCAATCCCTCGTGAAATATTTTTCTCTTCAAGTGTTTACCGTATTTCTCTTTATTTTCCCCATAAAGAAACAATTCCTCGACTTTACAGACAGCCCTGGCAACCCAGAAAAAAAAACCCAAATAGACAATAACAAAATGACTCAATGTGAAATAAGATTTTCATGTTTCAATGAACACAAAATGGAGTACGTACGTTTCGCCAGTTCCATAGAAAAACACTTTGTATTTGGCATTTTTTGTGTTGGCGTCTGTGACTCCTTCGACCTGCACAAAAAAATTGGGGAGACGGTTTAATTCAGTTGTTCTGTTGATACGTGTCAATCAACCAATGACTTGAATAAAACAACGCATCGATTTTTTTACAACTCCATGAATAAAATTATCTGAATTCTCGTAAACAATTTAGGAATATATTTGGAGGGCTCTTTATACATGATTATGGGGGGCTCTTCAGATTTTTGTAGAAAAATTATTGAATGTTGAATGAATTACTCACTCTGGCTGGCCAAGGCGGATAACCTCGAACTTTAGCGAATACCTTATCCCCCGGCGAGTATTTTTTCAGTAGTTTCATCTCGTCTTCTCACTGAATTTTATGTCTGAAATGTCAGATTTTGTCAGTGATTCATGGATTATTTGCCGGTTGATTTTTCAGGTATTGCCTTGATTTGTTTGTGAGAGAGAGTAAAATAGTTAAACGAGTAAAAAAAAGCACTTGGGTTGACGAGGCAATGCCACCATTTCCATTTGCAGGCGTGAATAAACGTTTCTCTGAGGAGGGGAAAAAACATACGCGAGACGCGCGCGCAGCCGCCCCCTTGCGGATGTCATAATGGCCATTTGAAAAGGGCGGGAAAAGATAGCAAAATTCTGGCGCCATTCTTTCCGGCCAAATTTCAAGTCAATCCTTTTTTTTTCAACTATCAAAAATAATTGAAAATACTCTCTAAAAATCTCGAACAATCAAATGATTTATCAATTTTTATTCAACGTTTCTTCGCCTTGTTTGATATATACCAATGTTTAAAAAATAGCTGCAATAAAATATTGAACAAAATGATAACAAGCCATTATATTTATTTAATAAACAATATAATGGGGATAATTAGGAAGAGATAGGGTTTTAAATACTAAAGTAATCACGATTATTCAGATGTCTAATGGAATTAAAATACTGATGCAATTTTACAACTTGGTGCATGCCTCAGTGACAGTTAATACCGCAGCAAGTGCCTCTTTGGCCGTTGGTATAATGTAATTAGCTGGTAAAATGAAGCCGTGCTTGCCCTTGTCCCTGAGTTCGATGGTATATGCGTATTTGATCTTGAGGTAGGCCTTAGCCCAGTCATCAGCACCACCAGCTGCTGCATACAAGGTGGTTGCACTATTCCCCACTGTATAAATACTCCCAGATCCACCAGCTGATTTCATTGCTTGAGCTGATTGCTGACCCAATCTCTCGAGGTCAGCGTAATCAGGGGGAACTCGACGATCGTACCCCCAGGGATACAGGATGTACTGACCGTAGCTGTGGAATGTCAAATATCCCTGGAAGAATTAAAAAAAATAAAAACCAAATAAATTAATTAACAGGACTTTTATGAGAAAAATAGTGCAATTTTCATATTGTTGTAGTCACTTTGAAATCAGCTGCACTGGCATCGAAAAAATTCTTGATGGCGGCAGTTTCAGGCTCTGAGAATGGCCCAGTACCAGCAAAAATTTCTCTGCACGGTTGTTTGCTGGTACCCAGTCCACCCCAACGATACCCAAAATTTCTATTCAAATCCACGCCGATGCACACACCACCTTTTTCCGGACTACTTCTGTTCTTTCTCCAAAGTCTATCACCACGAAACGTGTACTCGTATCCATCGGGATTGACGACAGGCAGAACATAGTAATCAGCTTTTAGCTCGTCACTGTTCTCCACCAGGTAATTTATAATGTACGTGACGGAGGCAGGTGAAATCCATTCACGTGCATGAATGCCACCGTCGATCCAAATTGCCGGTACATTTGGCTCGCCCCTCGATATACGAAGGACCTGGTTGACAAAAAATTCATTATTGTCAGGTCATTGTTCGTCGGGGGAATCAATTACCTTCAGAGGTCTCCCCTCCACGGAATTACCGATTGACATTACAGAACAGATCTCCGGATAGGTCTCTGATAAATAATCGAGATAACCGTGGATATCCTCCAGGTGATGATAACTCGTCCACTCCATTCGATGACCTTTCGACACGCCATACTATTTTATCCCTTCATTCCTCCATTTTTTTATATTTATTAATAATTCATGCCGTATCTATTTAGCGTGGGGTAATTTGAATAAAGCACCTGAGAAGCTCACCCCTAAAATGCCACGGAGTTTTTCCACCACCTTTTCTAGATACTGAATAACCATTCGGACTAATGAAGGACGGACGCACATATGAATTACGTCTCAACTTCAATGTCTTCCACCATGTGTACCGAGCTAAAAAATAACTTTTGCTTTCCATTTTTTGAAGTGAATCAAATTTTTCGCTTATAAAAATTTTTACTGACAGTTGCAGAGGAAATCTAATGGATCATTTATGTGTTTATGATTATTTTCTCCATTCCATTTCGAATGATTGGATTAGAAAGAAATATAAAGCTAAAAAGTGAGAGATCATGTAGTGTATAACTGTTATGTTAATCAGTATTGTCGATTGAGTGTAGAAACTGGGTTGACTCAGTCAAATAAAATTCAAAGGTTGATAACCCCGATAGAATAATCTCGCCTTATCACTCGTCCTCTCTCAATAAACTATCGAGCCCAAAGCCATTCAAAATAATCCGCTTCACGTTGCAATAAAAATTGCGGTATGACCATGGAAATGGCAATGGAAATTTTTCCATGGCCTGTTTCAGTAGTAATTTTTCAATTTTTTTTTCTCCAAACCTTTGCGTCCAGCTAGTTCCTCCAGTGCTTCTTCATCCACTGGATTCTCTTGATCAATTGCTTGCTGCAGATCTGGTATAATTACATCGTACTTGACTTCGCGTTCGCGGAGGAAGCGCGAGACGCGGGGTATCATGTCAGGACGAACGAGGACATCGACCGCGGAGTCATTACCAGTCCATTTCGATACCTCTGTAATTAAAATGAAACAAAGAACAATGTGGAATTTTATGGGTAAGAAAATTCCTGTGGATTGTCATTTGAATTGCTAATCCCGGAATTATTTGGTCATAAATCGGTAGCTGCTTTCATCTTTCTCTTCGTCTTCCACGAGAAAAATTTTGAGCTTCAAAAAATCGGTAATAGAAAAATAATTCCAATAAAAAGAAAAATAAATAATTACCACCGGTTTCTTGCAAGTAATTAACAAAATCAACTTGCTCTCCCGCGACATTAACCCTCCAGAGTTGCGAGCCCTCGTAGGTGATCTTCTCCTCGGGTATCTCAACGGCTTTAACAATCACAGCATCGAGGGGTTCAACCTCGGTTTCAATCCGCAAATCGAGCTGTCTGGCCTCTTCTGATTCATTGAAAACCCTCCGGATGTCCCTGGAGTGGGATAAATCCAGTGAGGTGGAATCATTGACAAAAGCCAGCAAAATTGCCACGAAAGCGATCACCCGGTTCTGTCCGGTCATCTTCTCTGTTCACCTCGGTCTAATGTGGACACTGACCTTACGATCCACTCCGTCCTCTTTTATAAACCTTCACCCAGTGGGTAACGGTATCTTCGCCGTGGGCAAAACACCAAGTACCCCACCCTGGTGTCAAGTACCAATGGCAATCCACAATTTTCACCGTATTATTTCCAATTATTTGCCGTTGGTTTTCGCGAGTTGATAATAAAATATCGGAGATACACATGAACATTTACCAAAATAATAAATAATCATAAAAAAATATCCGCAGATATTATTTTATCATTCCCTCCACCTAAAAAGGGGCCCATAATTGTTGGTCGAAGACAATTAATTTATTCATAATAAAACGAGTTGTCCGAATAAATTGAAAACGCGATGGGTTTTTCATGTTCTGGAAAATTGTGGAGAATTTCAAGGAAATCTCAAATATCCGGAAAAATCACTGCAGGGTTTATGGAGAATATCGCATATGTACCCGAGGGGAGTTCATTGTCTAATCATTGGAGTGATTAGAGCTCAATGAGCGATTGAGGGGGTACGTCACGCCAGCCCTCGGACACTCGTTGACAGTGGAGTTGGCAGCGGCGTTGGCATTCAGTCGTACCGTCGACTGCAAGCGAATTAACACGCCGCGTATTCTTTTCACTGATTTTCCCAACTCGTGGAAGGGCTCAGGTTTATTCCGCATCCAACACGCGATTGAACCGCACAAGTTTCACTCTTCAAGAATGAAGTTCCTCGTAATATTCGTTATCGCTGTCGTTGGTCTCTACGAGGCCGAGGTAATTACACTCATGTTCAATTTTTAACTCATTAATTCAATTGAATTTGTCAATTTTTGGCGGATGCGCGGATTTTATAAAGGTATTGCACATTTTTTTCTTTTTTTTTATAAAAATTCATAGGCAACTCAATACAAAGTGACGGATCGAGTATTCTTGGATGTAATGATAGACGATCATCCAATTGGTAGAATAGTAATCGGATTATTTGGCGAGCAAGCACCGAAAACAGTGAAAAATTTCGTGTCTCTTGCTACTGAAGGGATCAGAGGAAGAACGTACGCTGGATCGAAATTTCATCGTGTCGTTAAAAAATTCATGATCCAAGGTACGTCGAGTTCAAGAATTATCCTTAAATCCCCGATAATCATCATCCTCATCACAATATTAGATTATCCTGATATTTCCCTACGATAATTTTCGAGTAATTCGCGCGTGTAATTGGCCCCAGATTTAATTTAAAAAAAAAACCGTTCAAAGGTGGAGATATTGATAAGGGCGATGGAAATGGATCGATCAGTATCTACGGAAAATACTTCGAGGATGAGGATAATGGTATACATCACGCTGGACCTGGTTTTGTATCTATGGCAAATGCTGGTAAAAATACAAATGGCTGTCAGTTTTTCATTACAACAGTCGCTACTCCGTGGCTAGATGGCCATCACACAGTTTTTGGAAAGGTAATCCTCCGAGAAAAATCAAGAAATAAAATATCGTCTTAAAAAATAATTTTTAAGGTCATAGAGGGTCAGGACGTTCTCTTCAAGATCGAACAGACTAAAACAGATGCTGAGGACTCTCCAATAGCTCCAGTGGTGATCCTGGAGAGTGGAAAAATCCCTACACCAGAGCCTTTCGACATCTCTGACGATCCATACGAGTACACCTCCTGAATATAAACCGATTCCCGATTTTATTTTCCCTGATTATTTTTAGACTAGTCCTCAGCTCGCATTGAAAAGTATTTTTCCCCCATTTTGCTTGAAATTTGCATTTAAATTGGACAACACAATAATTCCAGCCCTGAATCGCCCCGAATCGCCCCTAAAAAATTATTTAACACTTTTTTATCAGCACAATTTTAGTGATTAATATCCGAATTTACATTAATGGTGAATGAAGGGAACGAAAAATAATTCGTCACGTTGTCCTCATTGAATGCAAGAGTAATTGAACGAAACCAAAGGGAATTAGAACAATAAAAAAATAGTAATATTGAATGTCAAGGTGGTGTAGTGCGTATTGGCTTCGTAAACTGTTCGACCTACATATCTAATTCCTCCGGACAACGTCGGTCTTCATCCTAGCAAAATCGTCGATTACGTGACCACCAGTGATTCTTCCACTGTTGCATTTTGCTATGCAGTAAATCTTCACTGGGTTTTGATTCATAATAAACTGAAACATGACAGCTACACAGAGAGCATTGAAAACCCCTGGGTAACCAGTCCTGTTGGTAAATTGTGTGTCAAACGATTACTGAATTAGATCCAGTTTGTATCGGCTAGAACAACCGTAACTTATTCAATTTTTCCCATACGAGCTATTTGTAGAGTTGTAGTGTTATTTTTTATCTCTGTATTTTTTTATAATTCACTCAAGACTGGACGGTAGGAAAAATTTTGTTTTTTTCTAGTCTCTATTTTTCTGAGGTATGAATTTAATGTTTTAAATTGCTTATTGTAATATTTCATAGTTGTCATAATAAATTTATCACTTTCATGAAAATTTGAATTGAATTATCATTATTGTGGATGAATTGTTTAAATAATGATAATATTGATGGAATTTTGTGGTTTGCATATCGATATTCGCTTTTTACACACGTTTTTTTATTAATATTGATTTTTTTTTTCTTATTTGACAGTGTTTGGGGGTGGATTAGGGCGACGGCTATCCCGTTATCCTTCAGCTTCGCTATTCTCGCATTTTTTCAGTGGATGATCAAGCAATTGGACTTTGAAATCCCCAAAATTCCAGTTGATGTTAAAAAAACAGATTGAGGGAAGTCTCAATTTTTATTATTGTAACACTTGCATTTAAATAATCGTGGAGCCAAATAAATACTGATTTCTTACGTGAGGCAGTATCATTCGATTTAAAATTGAATTTTCAGGTATTCAAGAATTTTCATAAATCTCGACTTGAGTTCTACGATAAAAATTATCAAAATGAAGAATGAATATCCCGTTTTTACGGAGTAATTTTTTTTACCGCGGTTGATTTTCAAAAAAATTCTCAATTCGCCCGTGTAATTTTATCTAGATAACGAGATGCGAAGATGGCGCCTCCTCAAATGGCCAAGTTCAAGTCGATGAAATTCGTGTTTTCTGTTTGCACGAAAAACGTGCAGGTGTGTGATTTGATAAATGCCATAATTCCAAAAGTTCCCCAAGGACTCAGCCCATCCCAGAAGAGCCCCAAAAAATCATGCAGCGAATGTCATAAAGTCCGACTAAAACCGCGTGAATGATTAATCGTTGAAAAATTTCCCAAATATGGCGGAAATTGACAATCTCTCAGTGTTTACAAATCAAGGGATTGCCTGCAGTGGTGCAGACCTTCTTCAACAGGCATTCCAGGATGTGGTTGACGACGAAAAACGTGATAACGAGTTTGTGGCATTTTTCAAAGATGACGGAGGCCAGCATCAGACATTTCGTCTGACTCACGAGCAAGCTGCAGCTTTGGGGTTAACTTTTGAGGTCGACTCATTCAACGAAGAAAAATCCAGTGTGATAAGTCAACCACAGAGTGAGGAACACCTCAATGACATTCTTGAAGAGGAGTCACAAATCGATGACATCGAGTTTCCAGCGGACTCTGAATGGATTCAGGATCCTGGTGATTTTGAATACCATGACAATCCCATCGAGATTGAAGAAGAAAAATTTTCCCAGGTGATGAGTTATCGTGAGGAGGACATGCCAAATCGATCGGCGAGATCCCTCGTTCTCCAGAATCACCAGAATCTTAAGATGTTGAACAGAAGATTGACACAGAATATTCAGGAGACCCCAGGTGCTGTGCAGAGACCACCTGCACCCCTGACACAGTCACAATTCATGATGAAACCAGTACCAACTGTCCTGAAGACTGGCAAGACATTCAGATTAGTCTCCAATACAAATAAATCATTGATTTCGAATGCCTCTGGGTGGACATGTCCCTCGCAGAATTCAGTTATTATGAACTCCATCCAGAAAACTAGTGCGATGAATGGGAGCCATCAGGGATCCAGAAATGGAACAATAAATACTCAGATGGTGAATGGGGTAAATGGACAGCTTCGATTGCCTCCACTCGTAAAAACTGGACAGAATATCCACAATGTCCAGAATATCCAGAGACATCAGCAATTTTATTCAGTCAAAACTTCTGAGACTGTGAGAAATGTCACACCTCAGGGGATGAATGGAAAAACATCTAGATCACTAGTAAAATCTGTTCCAATCTCAACGCAAATTGTCAGGACGTCTGTTCTCCCAGAAAAAATAGCCACGAATTCCAAAGGAGGTAATTCCCAAGTTGTGTTCAAAACTACGACAACTCGTGTGAATACTCAGGATTTAAAGACTATTAATAATGTAAATGTTCGGCCTCAGAATCAGTTGTCAATTTTAAAGCCCCAGAAGACAGTGGTGACGAATGGAAATAAACCAAATGGAATTTCAGCTACGAAGATTATTAAGAAGATAACGATCAGTCCGCAGATCCCTAGCGGCGAGGGGGGAACGGTACAAAATAATAATTCGAATAATCTACAGGGGAATTTTATGAATAATGATACGAAGGCAGTGGTGATTAATGAGGCGAAGGGGTTAACGAAGGGTGAAATCACTGAACGACCGGTTCCTCCTTTGGTACCTTCGGTACCAGTGGAAGATAAATCTGCCAATGGTCTTGAGAATCCGATACAGATTGTACAACAGGGGCACACGTTTCATAGCAATCAAAAACTCACACAGACGCAGTTGAAGCAAATTGCTCAAGTGCTTCAACAACGGGGACAGCAGGAGTCCCCGGGGTCGAAGGAAAAAGTTGTTTACAGGTGTGTAGTGACGATCGAGAAATTTATTAGTGAATTTCAGGGAATTTTATCGATATTGTATTTTTTTAGAGTTGTTTTCCCCGAAGAGTTGGATTTGAGGATTAGAAATCCAGGGAATTTGCTGAAAACTGGGAGAGGCAAACGAGGGAGACCGAAAAAAGCGCCTGGAAGACATGTGGCTGCTGTCAAAGTGGGAATGACTGACGAGGAAAATGATGAGTTAAAGGTATAGCGGAGAATTCAAATGCCAAATTACCACAATTTCCTTACGATTTAAATTGAAAAATAAAATTCTGTATTTTTTACGATTGGATTGAAAATAAAAATTATTTCCAGGAGGATCGTAAAAAAGTAGTTGCTCGCACAAGATCGGGTCGTCTATCTCGACCGCCTCGTCACATGGTACGTGACTACAAACACCTCCACCCATTGGATTTTATGCAACCAGATCTCGACGACTCGGATGGTGGCTACAGTGACTACAACACCAACACAATAAATCCTCAAATTGAAGGTGAGGAGACCAAAGTGTTATTAACAGGCCTGGAGCTACCAAAACGCAAAGTTTCCACCCACTTCCGTTGCTCCACGTGTAACAAGATGTATCTCGGTCGAGCAAGACTGGCCAAGCATTTCGAGCTCTTCCCGGAGCACGGGAGTATCGAACTCCTACCCTCGTCGACATTAACGTCGAATGGATGTGCCGAGGAGCACAAGAAATCACCACCTCTCACCGTGGACTCTTTCAAACGAAAGGGCAAGAAGAGAGGGCCCTGGGCTTACGCCACACCAGAAGCCAAATCCGAAAGACGACAGACTAAACTTAGAGAGGCACTTTCTGTTTGTGACAGTGGAGAGATCTCAAAAATAGCTGCCAAACCAGTCCTCAATGCTCAATCACTATTTGACCTCATGGCGATAAAATCTGACAACAATGTGAAATTATTTCTCACCGAATTGAAAGTTTTTATGGAAAAAATACGAGAGCAGGCTGGAATTATGTTATCACCAGTAGTCGACGGAGACAAAGAGCAGAACCTCATTGAACTGAGGGATGAACTGTTGTGCGATGCTTTGGGACTTGTTCCAGGGCTCTACAGTGTCAATGATGATGTTTTCAAGAAACCAGAGCCTTACCACAATCTCGATATGGCAGTTCCCGAAGAGCCCCCCCTGAAGCTCCAAAAATTGCGAAACGACGAGGGAAAGGAGAATATCGAGGAGAGACTCTCCAGTGGGTTCTCAGAGAGCTCTGACCTCAGTGTCTCCGATTTTTTGACTGAACGAAAACAAGATCCCAATTGTCCTGAAGTCCTCACAGCATTGACATTAATGCCAAGAAATTCCAGTCCTGTAGCAGAGACTATTAAAAATAGTGTGTCAAAGCTGTTGATATCCAGTCCCCAAATTCAAAAACAGATTTCTGATAATCCTGGATTCCAGAAGGTGGATATTAATAGCTCCAAGAGCCCAACGTTCAAGAAAAATGAGGAAAATGGTCTTGATATTTTTGACCAGAAAGTGGAGTCCCAGGGATTCATAAAACTTGAGCCAATGCAACAGAATTTCATTAAACTGGAAAATAACACCGTGGGTACATTGGAAAATGACTTTGAGGATTTGGATGATGGTCAGAATTTTACCAAGGGCTTTCAAAAAATTATTTGCGACAAACCGGAGGGTTTGAATGGCGATAAATCCAACTGTAAAATTCCAGAGAGTTTGCCCATACTCCAGGACACTGTTCCAATTATGAATGCAAATTGTGATGCCAGTATTTTCGGTGGGACCGATAATCTGGATCCAATTGGCCATTTGGATTACAGTGCAGTTATGGATAAACACCTGATGATGGATGAAAAATTGGTGGAGCAATTGCATCTGGTAGATCAGTCCAACTTGGTAGACGAGTTGGTCTCTGAACGACTGAAGAATATCATCCCGGATAATATTTTGGAGAATAATTTGATGCCAAATACTACGAATTTAGACACCGAACTCGATTTTGAGGCGCTCAGTGAAGAATTCAATAGAAATACACGGAGTTGATTTAATTTTTCATTTCGATTTTACACGTGGGATATTGTGAGTGCACACTCCTGGGAGGTGATGCTTATCCTTCGATACCAAATTAATAATCATTAAGAGATGGCACAGATGTGCATGATTAAAATTAATGTAAATATTATTAGCATTTGGTTTGGTACTGTTCAGTACAATTCCTGCAGGTACTTCATCGAGAGCAATTATTGAGCGCGATATACACGGTTTATTTTTAAAGGGGCCTGACTTGCTACTTTTTAGTACACATTTTTATCCTGAAAAATAGCTGGAGTGAAACTATTAAAACTAGTCTTTGCCGTGTGCTGACGGGTTCGGAACAACCTGTATTTTTTCGATCTCTTAGTTTATTTTTCTTGGTCAATTGATTTTCGGATAAACTATTTGATAAATTACTTAATCAATTGAAATTAGAGAAATTTAAAATTTCATCATTGTAAATACTTGTACAGAGTTGGAAACGAATACTTAATAATATGTGTTGTAGCAGAGGATGATTAAATACAATAGAAAAAAAAACGGAAATTCCTCTCATAGAATTAATCATCCGTGAGATAAATGAGAAATTAATTTTGGGAAGATGGAAGGAGAACTTGTTACATTCAATAATTTTTCTGCTGATTTAATAGCACTAGAGAGTAATAAAATGTCATTGAGTCGTTAACAGTATCAATGATGAACATAAATCATAATGAATAAAAGTTTAATCCGTAGATGAATTGAAATGCAATTGAAACCAACATTCTATCTGCAAATACTGCATTTAATGTCTTGAAGTAAAAAGAAACTTAGAGATATTGTTGTGCGAAATTCTCGTTAGATAATAAAGTATTATCGAGAGTCAATACTATCAATAGAATTATTTTGATACGCGGAATATTCCATCCATAGAGAATTGAAGATTTCCTATTGGTCTGATGATAAAGGGGCGGATTATATAGGCGTAAGGGACGCTCAAATAGTAAACAAATGAGTATGAGAGATTGTACGTCGATATTGATATAATCTTATGTTACGTAAATGTGCAAATAAATCCTGAGAATAAAGTGTAATGTTTAAATTGTTGTTTTATTTTTCTCATGAGGAATTTTTTTATCTGTGTCCAGTTTCGATGAGTAATGACTCGAGACTCACGTTGAGATCGTGAGGTATCATTGGTTGATGCACCCATGCAGCAAGGTGCAGCATTTTCCAGGAGTCCTGATAATCATGAGCAACATTTTCCAGGATTTTTCGCTTCAAATCCGCCTCCTTCTTGTACACTTCGTAGATCAATTGAGCTATTTCCACTGGTGGATTGGAATGAATTTAATTGACTGTTTAATTTTCTGGGAATTGATTTATCCAGTCTTACCGAATCTCTCATTGCCCCACGTTTTGAATAATTTCTCTGGGCCTCTATGGAGAGACACTGCTGATGTCATTTGTTGAAATGAAAGTTTCAAATTCGATACCACTTGATCCTGCAAATGAATTTTTTTTTTCATTGCTGAGAATTGTGGAAATCAGAATTGATTTTTTCTCCGTGAATTCTTCTTAAGTGGAAATGAATTTCAGAAATCAATCCATTCATTACAAAAATTTTTTACCAATCGATCGACATCTTTTTCCAAAGTATCACACAATTCCTGAAGTCCCTCGGGAAAAGAGTCATCGAATTTCATGGCAGTGATCGATTTAAGAACATCAACCCCATGAATATGAATATTATTCCACTGTTGAATACTAGTATGTATTGTAGCTGTCAAGTCCTTGACAATTCTTTTGGCACCTGTCAGATTCTGATGAGGAGATGTCCTCGGTGAAGCTTCATAAATCATCAAAACCATCAATAACCCTTCAATCTCCATCAACAATAAATTAATGAAACTCACTAACAACCGGCGCAAAGTGTTCCATCACGTTTCCAATATCCTGGATCCCTGATCACCAGCTTTCACAGCTTTTATGTCCCGATAATTTGCACAATTATCCACGTAACGAGTACCGTATGTCGAAATAACAATATTCCGGAGCAATCGTAAACATAATGTTCCACCTAACCTCAAATGAGGTACCATGCGTTCAAATCGTTCGAATCATCCGCGATTTTCCCAATCCAATGCGAAACCTCGATGACATCTGCTTCCCCCACCCATCCTCATTATTTACGAAAAAATAAAAATAAAATAAAAACCAGTAATCCCGAGCCTGAAGAGGCATTTCCTCAATAAGAGAAATTTAATGGTTGCATCGGTGTATAATAAATTTATGAGGTAGAATTAAACTGACTACCTCAACTCCGGGTTATTCCCTTTCATTATCGGTTATGAAACGCGATGAAAAAACGAATACTCCGTACTTTGACAATTTTTTTTCCTTCGACTCATCATCAAATAATTTAAAATCCTTTAAATCTCCTTCACTCGGATTAATTAAAAAAAAAAATCCATTGATTTAATAAATTCCATAAAAATTTGACAGAATCTGTGGACCGAATTTTCCCGGGCGGTCGGACTTTCAATCCAGACATAAAGACACCGCCTCAGCAATCACGAATTAATAATGCAAATGATTGATTAAAAATTCCGTAAAAATGGCAAAATAAGGGGTCAAAAGCCCCTCTCTGGTGGTGCCCCATGGGTGCGTGCGAAAATCGAGCAGAAACGGCAAACCGCGAGGGCACCCGTGCGATGAAGTCTCATTGCTTTTGTTTGGAGAACGGTTTTAAAGTGAACAAGGTCACGCCAGGTAAAATGGCAGTGTATAGTTGACTCTGGACATGAAGAGCCCAACTCACTTCACCGGCTGCCACCCCAACGTTTTCCACTATTTTCCATTGTTATTTGCGGTTTAAGTGAGCGTTTTAAAGTCACTGGAGTGCAGTGATCCTGGATAATAACACCTCAAACTAGATTAACGACTGCTTCACGATAAAGTATTAATTCGACGTCTTGTATATTTTTCCCATAGTCATTTCGTTTCAATCGCTCACTATTCATTTACTCTATATTTGTACAAGACAGGTAACGAAGGTGAAGTTCTATGTATCAGTGTGACGTAATAAGTGTCATGATAAACGAGCGTTTAGCTGGCTCTCGTCGCTTATGCCATCAGATAAAAAACGAGGGAAAATAAAAGTTACTTGTACTATCTGGTTGCGCACTCAGTATCACACCAACTTCCTGATAAAACGTTTTCTGTTTTTCTAATATTCACACTGGGGATTTATTAAAACCGGCAAATATGAAGATGGAGGTGAGTTAAGTTTGTTATGAATATTTTTGTCATTCTACGTCTGTTTATCGCGGCTTAAACTCGGTTTTTACAATTTCGGGAATAATATGTCGGATAATGACAATTAATCGTCTCGACGAAATTTCGTTGACACACATTTTCAGTCTATTACGTATTCTCGTAATTAATGAGCCAATGGAATGGAAAATAAATCAAGGCGAATAAAGTAGATGATCTCTTCGTAATATTGATTATAACTATTTTTTCCGAGGTGAAATCGAGAAATTGCGAATTAACGGGGGGAGACGGATTTATCCTGCGGTTTATCGGTGATTAAAATTTGCACTGGAGGAATTTATTTTTCCCAGTGCAAACGTGGATTGAGAGAGGACTGGAGATTCCACATTAGGTGATATCAAGAGAGTCAATCGTGTTTATAAATATACGAATGTCGCTGAGAAATTATTCTGAGGAATATCGAATCGACGGAAAATTTCCCTTTTCAAAGAAGAGTAAACCTACACGACTGCGAATAAAAGGAATAATTCCATCTTAAATTTATTCCATCGATTATTTTAATCAGGAGACGGTCGCGAATTTTTCCTAGCAGGAAAAAATTGTCGGGTATTCAAAGGTTGATTTAAACGAGAATAGAATAAATAGAGATTTTTTTCGAGTGCAGTAATGAGGAATTATAACTGTGAGGATAAATTACCTTGAGGCTGATGTGGATGGCAGGATCTAGTGCGATCGGGCTGGAGACTTGTGCAGGGAATTGGTGGATTATTCATCTGGATTCTCATGGTGTTTTTAAATGGCTGGGGGGAATGCTCCTGAACTCTCGGCCCCCTGACCCGACCTTCATCTCCAATGTCTCGGTATCCTTGTACGTGGGCTTTTGCACCAGGACGACTGGTTCGATGAACTAACCGAGAATGTGACGGTGAAAATCCACCAGTCGAACGGCTATTCAAATTCAGTCATTTTTATTTCCCGTCGTTTTTCAGTCGGTCTCGGGGCATCACCTCCAGGAGTCACAATGCGTGTCGGGGAATTACCGGGGGCTACCAACCATCGGCTAGCGCGAGACTGGAACAGAAAAAAAATCATTTCAAATGGTTAAAAAAAATTCAGTTGGAGATATCGAATGAGATAACGATTTTTAATAATATCGCATATGTTGCACGGGGAAAAATCCTGAATTAAAATGACGAAAGTCACTCCTGTGTCATCCTGAGTGCTCGCGAATTAAGTGAAATTGTGCATAAACTCGCAAGAAGGAAAGCCCCTTTTCATTTTCGATCGGTCGTCGATCGATTGGTGACTTTCACCGGTGCAAAAAAAAAAATCCATCTGTAGCATCTCTCATTCTCCCCCTCTGTCGCACATATGCAACTGTCATAAACAGACTGGCCCATTTTTTCACTTGCCTCCTCTTCCTTTTGGGGCCTTTTTTTTACTTTAGAAAGGAAACTGGCAGCACCGGGTTATACAGTTAGTCTGAGTGCGCACTTCTCTCGATTCGGTTTGGCATTCCACGAGGTTCAGTAGCCCACGTTTCCCCGATTGAATTAACTTCATCCAGTCCTCAATCATCTTCACACAGTAATGATACCCCTTAGAATCATCTAATGTGGTCTCAACAAATCACTCAAACCGCCTTTAATTCCCCGGTGTAGTAATAAAACCTCACAGTAACAAGTCATTCCCCGAAATCGGTAAGTTTTCTCGAAATATCTCCGAATCCAACAGAAATACCGAAATTTTCATAGTGACCTTTTTTATAGTCCTCATTGTACTCTGCAAAAAAGGTTCCAAAAAGAATTTCGCTATCTCTGTTAGATTTCAAGATATTCCCCGAATGCTCGAATAGCGAAGAAATCCACTTCTTGTATCAGTTACGTATTAAATATCCGATTATTATCAGATAACGAGGCAAAATAAATGAGCCAGATTGCGTTTTCCGAGTAGAAATAAAAGATTGATGTGAGTGATATAGAAAAATAAATAGAAAATAGAAAAATTGCGTTTTCTCAGGCTGATCATAGGAGGGAGCAGTTGAAACGTGCGACTGACAGGATTCAGCGGGAAATTGAAGAGGTCACAGAGCGAGAACACGAACTGCGAAACGTCGGCAGTATAAAGACAACATCAGACGAGACAGTAGACTCCAAGGTAAGCTTAACTGTTTCATTTTTTCCCCTCGAAAGTACACAGTAAATTCCCCGATTTGACGTCAAAGTCGCACTCCCACCGGATGCTTGCCAAATATTGAGAAGTTTCGCTCCATTCATCACTCATTTTCGCAATTATTTTTTTTTTCCACCCGCAAATGAGAGGTAATTGCCCTGAATTTCGTCTGGAATATTTGCGGTGTATTTGGTAATAGCGCAATTTAAGTTGAGTAAAAAAAAAAAGTGAAGAATTTATTGCGTTGAGGGGAGGAGTGAATTTTTTCGGAAGGTCCATTTGAAAAATGATTTTTTATCTGTCGTCATGAGAATTCAGTGATGATGTTGATCGTTATGGGTGGATGACTAAGATCTAGATGCAATCACTGGCTAGACCGCGTAATAATACATCGGAGCATTCCCTGAGCTGTTTACAAACGCGTACTTCTCATGAAAATTCTTCCCACGTACTTCTATGTATGCATTGTATAGTTGTCACGTACCAAAAATGCTTTCGTTTGAATAAGAAAAATTCCTCGGGCCATTTATTGCGTGGCCTTCATGCAACCTCGGATTTTTGGATGAATTATAATCAACAGGGTATGGAATGCCCACATTAAACATTAAACAATTTAATTCTCTCGTTGAAGTTGTGGAATTGAGTAAATAAAAAGTTGTTGACTAATATTTCAAGAATTCTACAGTGAATTTTCAACGTCACGTGCCGTGTTCCCAATTTTTTACTCCAAAAATTATTTTTCTCTCAAGATTGTGCAAAAAAATGCACTGAAAAATATTTTATAATAATTTTGCAGTTGTCTCAAATTTTTCTCACGACATTCAGTCGGAAAATGGAAAATCTGAGGAGATTTCAGAGTAAATTGAGTACACCGAACCGTTTTTTTTTTTCGATGCTATCATTTCAGCCTTCTATGTTTCAAATGAGCAATAAACCGACAGATTTCTCACACTAATTATCACTGGTTTCTCCTATACTACAAAAAAATTATATGGACATTCTAATTTTTATGCCCACAAAGCTGTGGGTATTCTTCAAAGTGAAAACTTCCCAGATTTCAACGATTTCCTTACGGAATTCGATGATCACACGTGAATTAATGTCAATAAATTTTTGGGTGAAAGTGTTGAATTATTTTTCTCCAGGTACGTCGTATGCCACAGGCCCTGATATCGGGAAAGTTAAAGAGGACAACGTCAACACCACAGATACTGGAGCCATCTCCACTCACGTCAAATCCACCAGACCTGACACCAAAAATGACAAACGGTGTGATATCAACCCGTACAACAGCCCAACCCCTGCGATTTGCAACAGGATTCAGTCAGAAGGGTCTTATGCACAGATTTCTAGCAACTCGTGGTAAAATATACAAGACAAATGGAGCTAATGGGGATTATCCAACACCACCACCCACCCCGACTATCGTTCTCAATCCACTGAGCATAAAAGCACTCGGTAGAAGTCTCAATAACAATAACGGATACAATGACAGTGATAAGGATGATGAACCTAAACAGCCACCTACGAGGAAGGGATATGTCCCAGTTGAACAGAAAATCCAGAAGGAGCTCAACGACATGAAAGAACGAGAGAATGAATTGAGGTGATTATTTTAATTAACCCCTTCTTAAATTTTTCATTAGAGACCAATAAATTCATTTATTCATATTAAATATTTTACGATGCACTCAAGACACAATTTGAGCGATCAAGTATTGGGTATGTTATAATAATTAAAAATAATTGAGATAGTTAAATTTTTTTTCATCAACTCGTTAATTCATGTTTCAAAGATTAATGAGGTCGCGAATGCTGGCGAAATCTCAACCAAATTTAGTCGACATTGGGAATGACAATGACTCGGATATATACGACAGCTCGGGTTTTCCGAGAAGTGGTACATCATCGAATACATTGACTGATGACGAGTCTGAGAAGGAATACAAAGGCAAACACAAGGTGATCTCATCATTCCCTAAAATCCATTATTCGGATAAAAACAAATTATTGATGACTAATCGTTATATTTCAGCCGAATCCCCGACGTCGGAGTACTTTGATAGCACAATGGGAAAATCTTATCGCAGCCAAGAGAGAGTCGACCGATAATGGCCACGACATTGATAACGCGTTTTAATTAATTGTTAATTTATACTCGATGGTGCTACGGGATGGCGTCTTTTGAGGATAATTTACAGTATTACATTGGTAGCTGAGTCATCACGTCATGTGCAAAATTATTATCGTCGTTGTTAATGAGGAGAGAGATTATGTTAAGTGTAATTACAGCCAATTGGAGACGTCTATTGTAGTTGTTAGGATTGTGGAGGAAAGTGGGGCATGCAGGGACTCCTGACTTTTCCTTTAATATTCGTAATTGAGGTGCTCATTAATCGATTAAAGGAGGGAATTTAGTCGATTATAAATAATTTCCTGTTCCCAATAAAGTGATAGCTGAAAATTTCTTCCACTTCTACGTATATTTATCTTTTATATATTTTTTTCTGATGTACATCCGTACTATTAATCACGATTAATCAAAACTCAAGTGCAATTGTTTATTATAAATCGGTGGGACACTGAGAATACGATTTAATTATTTATATTGCCAGTCTGTTAGAAGGTAGATAGTTTGGAATATGAAATGTTAAGACAGATAGGAATTATATTTTCATCCGCGAGAATGATGGGTGGAGGGGGAGTTCCACGTTATACAAATATTTAAAATTTCAAAGTGTTATGAGTTATTGTAATTTTTTTATTAGAATTATTATCCTCATTCTAGTTGATGAATTCTCGTTCAATAAAAGAGATTTGAAAATTTTTACGATTATTATTGGATCTTGGAATCACTCCATTATCGACGGGAGGAAATTATTCGTAGAAAATCCACGATTTTTATTTAATTCAATGCAAGGAGTAAAGCTTCCTCCGACAGATTGCGCCAAACGTAAATTCTTAATTAACAATTATTTTGAAACCTACAGTGCTTAATTGAATTTTTACGTGAGATTTGAATTTTTATTTATCGTTTTCGGGTGGAGAAAAATTGATAGAATTTAATTTATCAATTACCAATCTTACGAATTTTATGGACAAATCCGTCAGCAGAATTATGGTAATGAGGAAAATTATTCAAATCTGGTTTATGAAATTATAATAGTAGAAGTGTTGAAATCCTCAAAAAATTTCCAAGTCCCCAGGAAAGTCCGAAAAGAAAAAATGATTGGAAAAATTCATTAAGCCGGTCTAGTGGTCCTATGTATCTTCAGTCACTCCGTTTTCCTTATAAGGCTTACAAAACCGGTGAAGTTACATTCCAACAACTTCGGTGAAGCAGTTTTACGAGCGATCTTATCTCACCAGTGCATTCCCTCCGATTCTTCCTCCCACCCCACCGATTCATTTTAGAAAGAGACAGCAAAGGATATCCAACCACTTCACCACCCCAGAAATCGAAGTCCCATAAAATTTGAAATTGACGGTAAAATCGAATGTCAATTACAAACTTTTTGCAATCTCCGAGTGATAAGAGAACAGGTCCACGATTATTATAATGCTTCTTTTCTGGTTCAAATGTTTCTCGCGTGTTGTCGGGCAATAATTCCCGATTAAATTCACTGATCGGATTCAATGATAGAGTGCAATATAGGATAATTCATAAAATTCATAAAATGTCGACGATTTCCCATCAAAATAAAGGCAAAATTCTGACAATCCGTAAAAATACGTGAAAGTTGTTCGGGAATATTCACTTCATGTACCACGCAACACCTATCAATTACAGCCCACAGTGGATTAAATTACTCACCCCTTCACTTCACCGGCAAATGCATTAACATATTTTTTATCAATTAAGAAAATTGATGACATGCTATGTACTTAGTTAATCCGTAATCAGAATAAAGCCGGCTTTGGAAACTGGTTTGAATCATCTACTCTACAGCCATTAAGAAATTCGATTCAATTTCCAAGAAATTATACTGACGAAAAATTAAATGAAACCGCCAAATCGATTTCTCAATTAAATTATTCCGTCAAAATTCAGGGAAATATAAATACAAAAATAAATACAAAAAAAAAATTCAGCGCGGTACTGAAAAATTGACAACATAATAGCTGCAATTATCTGCACTGAATTTCTGCTTGAAGCAATCGGGTTATCGTGGAAGTCAGGATAAAAAATTGATTTGCGATATGGAAAAGCTTCATGTAGCGATCAAGTGATATCATAAACTGTAATTAATGCTGTCCCAGGACACAGACGGAAGAAAATCATCTTTAATAGGAGGCCCCGTAGATTCTACCCACGACAAATGGTCAATATTCCGGCAACACAGTTGCAAAACTAGCAATCACGTATTTCTCAATTCCCTCGCTGTCCCATTATTTTCATCCAAGATACAGTATCAGAGAAATTAAATTGTTATAACGACGCTCCGCCCAGATATTTTCTTCTAATTGAGCATTTCCTGTTGAAGTACGATTCAACGATTCTTTTTGGTTGTGCGATAATCGTGCAATGGCTCGTGTAAATTTGCACAATGGCTCGTATAAATATACGTGTAGCTGTGCAGTACTCGGTTTGGTTCAACGCAAACGATACAGCTCGTAATTTTTTTACTCTCCTCCTCTGATTATCTCGGTTATACCCTCCGAGGGTTCAAGAAGGTGTTCAATGAAATATTCGATAGGGGGAGGGCCCACAATCAAATGAACGATGGAGAACTTCTCAGAGCTTTTTATCGTGGGGAGTATGAAGATTTAAAAAATGCTAATGATTATGGGCACAAAAATAATTGCCAGATTTGTGACCAAAAAAAATCTTGCTCTTCGGCATTATTCGTTTTTTCATCATGACTTCAATGATTATCTCGTGGGACTATCACCCACTCGATTGCTTCATGAATCGCTGAAGCCAGAAGACACATCAATTTCCCATGGAATGCTCATCCTGCCTTCCACTTTTCCTACAACTGCTCAATCAAGAACATCTTGAGACATTGATGGATCAGTCATGAAGCAGATCCTGATCATTATCTCATGACGGTCTTTCAATTGAAGATCGAGGAAATGCCCTTGCCTGACAATTTACGGTTGTTGGAATAATTTATGGGACATATCATTCATTACAACTTCGAACGATTGATTTTGCATAGAACATTTAAATATTTATGGTATTTAAACCTTTGGTTGTTGCCCGGTCTTATCTTTTCAAATTTGGGATGAAAATTCGTCACGCGTATATGATTACTGGAAATTAAGACGTTTCAAAAAATCTCGTCAGATTTCTCCTGACATCGAACGGCTGATGAAGAGACTAGAGTTCAGCCAATAAAACAGAGACTCTCCATTACCGAATTTTGATATTTTATACTGAGCAAATTATGAATTTTGTTTATGAAAAGATCTCAATTGATATTCTTCCCTCAAAAAAATTTTTTTTGGTTCTGATAAATAGGTATAATGGATCGAAAAATTTTTTTCCTGGTTCTCAGGGAAAATGAATTATACCTGGAATTTCCTCAAGTCGATACAATTGAAAAACGCACACTCCCTCAATTCTGCATTTCCCGGAGTATTCTTTTTTCGATTCTCAGAAATGACTATTTTCAAAACAGTTGCTTCCACAAATACAAGCGAACAATGGGTAGAGAGACAGGTTCTCAAATGTCAGCAAATGATTTCCTCAAATTCAAATAAGCCATTCAAACTGACAGTTGGTCAATCAATCAAATTTATGAAAAATCGTCCGATCCGATTCCAACATCCTCAACCATAAATACGATAACCTTAAAAAATTCCGAGTCGTCCCCCCGACACCCCGACAATTCCGTCATCTCCCCCTCATCAATTAGTCTCAGTTGAAACTCACCAAAAAATCCCCAAACCCGCTCTTCCACCACGTTGACTCCCCCCAGGTCCTACGCCAATGTCGAACAATTCCACAGCTGATTCTCGTTCCACTTCTGCAGCAAAAAAAAATCCAGAATAGTTCAGAGAAATTTCAAAACCCTCCCAATAATTCATCACAGCCAACCAGCTGAACATAATAAAAAATCACCCCTAAGTTTGAAAAAAAAAAAAATAGAACTTCGCAAAAAACTCCCTCCCCCCAAAAATTCTAAATCAGTCCCAGGGCCCGACATCAGTAACTGCTGGTCAGGCCCAATTGTTCATTTTTCCGAGTGTGATACACACTGGCCTTCTGTGTTTTCTGGCCTTCGACTTCCGCCACAAAGTTTATGGCATAAACCACGAAATATTATTTCTTCCCACATATACCCAAACAATAACAACATAATAAAGTACTTTTTAACGAGTTCGAGGGTTAATGACACTCATTAGGAAGTACTTTTTTTTACTTACATCATAAAATATAATTTCCCCATGGAAATCCCTTGTCATGGCCGCCATCGCCGACGCCACCCGGCGCCAAAATGGTCGCCCCTCTTTCCCTGTACCCCTTCCGTGCGCGGGAACATGCGCGAGCACCGAGAACGCCCGAGCGCCGAGAACGCCCGAGCGCTGGCGATCGGCTCCCCCCCATCGTCGAGTCCAACCGAATGCGTTAGTTTACGCTTGTACACCGCGCGGCGTGTTTAGTGTCTCGTGTCGTCCAACACCTTTCCCAAATTACCAAACAAAAAACCACCACAATCCACCAGAGTGATAATAAAACCCACCGAAAGGAGATTCGCGATAAGTGATCACGGATTAAATAAAAAATCAACGCACCAGAGGGTGAGTGAAGGAAATAACGATTAAAAAATATGGGGCAAGGTGGTCGCATACCTGCCCTCTCCACTCGACCCGTGAAAATCCAATTCATAAACAATCGAGATGGAGGATAAACTGGTGTAGGAAACAACCCGAGACGCAGTTGGAGATGAGAATAATTCGTCAGCGACAGGGGAAGGGGGGGGAGGGATTTGTTGGCAGGAAAGAGGAAATACAGGGGGGAGTGCGTGAAAAAAAAAGCGCATGTGCCCCGTTCCGTTGGGTTGTCTGTCTTCTGAAAAGAAGAAAAGGAAAACAAAAACGGGTAGAGGAAAATGTGAGGGCGTTTCGAGGGGGCAGGATGCCCACAGACGTAGTAGACGCTGTTTCGATCGTGGAAAACACGTGGGGCACGGCGTCCTCGGAATTATCGCAATTTTTTCATTTTTTTTTCGGCTTTTCGGAATTAAGGCTGGAATGATTGGGAGTCACTCCTGTCCTCGATCTCTGACACCTCTTATCTAACCTCGGAAATTAGTGATAATGTGTTAAGTGCAACAAAAGGAGTTTCACTCGGGGAGACACGGGTTAACGATCCACAAATTTTTAAAGCGACGCCAATCGACTTATTCTTTTGTGAGGGTTGTGAATTTTTTGAAGAATTCGAAAAATTCGGTTGTGTCATTGTGTTATTCTCGAGTGTACGGTGGAGATTTGGAGGATGTAAAGAGGGTTGGGAATCCCTGGAAAAATAGTGGCTGACAATGGAAGACGCAACCTTACACTGAATTTCGTCAGAATAGAACTAATCAATGATTCGCCGAGGGGTTGTTGACATTTGGCGGTTTTTATTGGTGTTGTTGGAATTCTGTAATAACAGTGGATGCTCTCTGGTATTCATTCGATTGCCAAATTCAGAGCATGTCGACTTGTAAACAACTGCGTTGTGTGACGTAATCCATTGAAGCGCATACTACGCAATAAACCGAGGAAGAGGGTCGAAACACCGATGTTTACTCTCTCCCTCATTCCCATTCCCCCAAAATCCTGAAAACATCGTAAATGCTACGACCATTAAAAAAATCCTATCATTAAAATCTTCTTTTAACCGCCGGCATCAGCTCATCAACGTCCAGGCATTTTTTGTCCACAACAAAACCAATTTTAAAAACATTCCTCTCGCCTCTCTGACCTCTCGTTATCCACTGCGTAATTAAATCCCCCGAATTTTTTCCCCCAATGAAAATACACAGTCTCACCCCATGCTCTCATCCCTCTTTTTTTCACCCTCAGATTCCAATTGCGTTCTATTTTCTGCGTAGATTGCTCCATAACGTAAACAACACGATTTCACACGGTTTTACTGGTTGGATATTGCGACGTATATTTGGAATCGAATCGGAAAAATGCTGGAAATTTATAATTTCAATACAATATATAATTTTTATTATTTTCTGATTTTCATGAGTTTCCCGATTATGCTGCAACAGATCCGGGGAATATTCAAAAATTCAACTAATTTAATTCTTCACACAACATAAAGTCTGCATTAAAAAATCGGTGAAGCCAGGTAACACGAGTATTTGTGTACGTATACCAGCACCGGGTGGAGTGGGTGTGAATCGACCGGGAGTAGAATTTCAGAGGACGCTCCAACGCGTCTGAGACTCAACCTCAAGAAGGTTAGAAAGTTCTTCACCTGGTAGACTATCCCCAGGAATGATCCACGAAAAACATTCCGACGTGATTACTCTCACGTCATCCATCGGTGGGCTCGTCACAGTAATTTCCCAGTGAGAGGGTATCCACTGGATTTTAAAATCGAGATGATAGTGGTCTCCCCTCCAGCTTGTCATTTCCCCGGTGATGGTTCTTTTTTTTTCTTTCTACTATTTCTTGAATGTCTCTCTCTCTTTGGGCCTCTCCTTCGGCATGTGCGCCACGAGCCAGTCCCGTGAGGTGGACGAGAGTCGTTAGTCGAAAATAATCTGAATTCCAGTTTGTTTCTCGTGCGACAACCTGCTTACCTCCTCCAGGAGGCCTTCTCGAGTGCTCCACACGAGTGTGTGTCACCAGGGAAAATGACGTGGGGCTAAAGCCCTGCGGCATCGGCTCTTTCATGACTTTTTTTTTTCCTTCCGGTACGTTTTTACTGACCAGTGATTTATTCGGGGATTGTTTGTCGTCCATCCGTGGCCTTTTTGCCGGTGAGTTCTCGAGGGGAATGCCATTTTTATTTGTTATTATTTTTTTTTTATCGATTTCAATTTTTTTATTTCGGTTATAATGGGTCAATAGTTCGGGAAGATTTTTTTACGGCAGAAAAATGCATTCCAAGGGTCATGGGAAATTTAAAGAAATTCGCAGCTGGGGATTAGTCCAGTTTTAGGAGAATGTTCAAGTCTCTGGTATTGAGGTAATCGTTATTCTGGGAATTCAACAATTTTTCGATGTTTAATGCATAGTTTATTTATTTTATCAGTTCTTCTAGTGGAGTGAACCGATAAAACGTGTTGTACACAGTCGATTGATCCATCGGCGACTTTTTTACGTCTGCCATCAATTTGCGGATCTAATGGCCGGGTAAAAACATGTTTTCGTGTCCCTTGTCTTTTTTCGATTTATCGACATCGAAACAGGTGTCCCGGCGCAAGTTACGTCGAGGTATTTCGCGATTTACATTTGCAATAATTAAGCGGATGAAAAACGAACAATCGGAATTTCTCCGTGACAATAAAAATCGTTCATTTTATTCGTGTCTTGCTAAAAAATCCGCGAATGTTGAATTTTTCAGATCACGTTACACCGAGAATGTCACACCAATTTCCAGGGAATTCCGTCTTTACGTTATGAATTCTCAAACAATTCAGGAAAAATTTGCTGTGAATTACGAAAATGAATTGTCCCTTTGAAATTTTCTCAAATTAATGAATCGGTATGAAGATATGAAAATTTAAAAAACATTGAATTTCACGACGGGAAATTTCCGAGCAATTAATCTTTCATTTTCGCAAAAATTTCCGGTATTTCAAAATTTCTTTTCCAATTTCTTTGAATTGAAAATTGAATATTGCATGTGGCACTACTTTTCCGAGCCTCAAACAAACAACTATAACATCCAAGGATATGATCATCAGATTTTTCTACGCCGTAACTCAAACGACTGCCAGAAATACCACAACGTAAAAGCATCGACCACCAATCGGTCCAATCGTATCCCCTCAATTCCCCGTTTCCTCAATTTTCCATTCACATCGGCTCCCCATCCTCTCCGTCATAAACCCCGTTATTACGACTTTGTTTATGATCCAACGAATTGAACCTCAAGACAGTCCCACAAGACTTGTAGGACCGAGTGAAACAGACACATGAGAAAAAAGCACTAAACGTGAGTTTACTGCGTAGTCTGGTGCAATCAAATGCGAAATGCACGTCACCCCCAAATCTACAAGCATAAATACACTTCCAAGAGAATTTTTAATGATGCCAAAGACCCCCACAAATACCACCAACACCCCAAAACTCCAAAACCCAAAACTATCTTCAGAATTTTCCGCGAAAATATCTTCCCCTCCAAAAAAAAAATTCAATTTTCAATTTCTCCAAAATCCCCCGAAAAATCCTCAAAATAAAAATCTCCAACACCGCGATATCCGCGATATCCGCGAAATCCGCGAAATCCGCGAAAACCGCGAAAACCGCGAAATCCCTCATAACCCGGATACCGCGGAAAAATAACAATTGCGTAAGTTATCGCCTTGTCCCTTTTATTCTGAAACTCGTGCCGTCGGAAAAACAATTCCACACTGGTGTTATGCGATGTACGTGTTGCCGATGGCGCTTTTATTTGTACGCACTGTACAATCCGGGTTTTGTCATTCAGCGGTAAAAGGAGATGGAGAAGAAATATCCGAGACAGAGGCAGAAGGCCTCGATCCAATTCGGTCGATTACTCGTTTCTGTCACGTAAGATAAGCCACCCAGAGGGGGAGGTGGGCGGGGGGGGCTTTTGTTTGCCCGAACTGTCAGCCCCATACCACCGCCACATTTTCTCTCCTTATTTATCCTCTCTTATTTCTCTCCTTATTTCACTCATCTCATTTTTCTCCCGTGTAGCCATTTGAAAATGGGCGCGTGGGCATGTTATTGCCTTCTGGGCAAAACCAAGGCGATTCCGATAATCGAGGGGCTGTCCCTCTCTCTCCATTTTATTTTTTTACTATTTTTCTCTCGCTCCATCTCCTGGTGTTGCACCCTCTCCGATGCTGGGGTCCATCCGCGCATTCCACGACGACGACGCACAAGCGCCTTCTGCATTTCCACGGGGCATCTCTCTCGGGTCTCTCAGGTCCTCGAGGTTTTCCGGAATTAGGGGGAGGAAGAGGGGGCGGAAGGGAGGGGCGTCGCGACGCTGAGACGTCTAATTCTAATCGCCCCGATTCCCATGGCCCCGATCCTCACTCTCTGGGGGAACGACGGCTGCACTTTAACCGAAAATCTTACGGTGGTTTTCACACCGGATTTATTTCTTTACGAATATTTGAGGGGATCCAATAGCACGCGGGATTGATAATTGATTTTGGGGGGGTGGCTGAGGGAGGCGGGGCGAATACACAAACAAAAAGAAAAGGGAAAAAGTAAACAGTGGTTCACCTCGTCCTGGTGAAACGTCACCGTATGTTTGTATGGGGGAATGAGAGAGATAAATAAAATGAGAGAGATAAATAAAATGAGAGAAGATCTCCACCAATGGAGAAAATGAAAACAAAAATTCAATCCGGATTATGTGTGTGAAAATAAATAGAAACACTGGAGAATCAGTTCCATTTTTCATTTCGTTTTATTGCTGGTTTTCATATTCAGAATTGCTACAAATTAATTTTATTAAAAATCACGAGGATCTGAATGTTTAAACAATTTACGTTTTCAACTGCTCATTAAAAATGAATTGTTACGGAAATTCTTAATCTTATCTATGCAAATAACCTGCAGTTTTCAGTCATTCCATGCACTGTTGGATGTTTTTTTCATTTCTAGGAGCAGCTGCCACTGAATTTTTAAAAACTCATCAAAGTTCTCATTAATTTCAAAAATTAAATTTCGACCGGAATTTTCAAACTCATTATAAAAATTGATAACTAATATTTCAGCGGAAAAATGCAGATGAATTCCACGTAAATGAGTGATAACCGCGTTTTTTCTATTTCGTCGAAAAAAAAATTATCCACGCCGAGAAAACGGAGAAAATGCGAGTCTCATTGAATATTCATGACTGATAACTTATATTTTATTAATAAATGCAGATAAATGAGTGATCACGGAAGATGTAATATTTCTCTGGGAAGAGTAGAAAAACAATATATATTTTAATTTTCTCAGGGAGTAAGTGGAAAAAATGTGGTGTTGAACGATAAAAACTGGTGCCTGGGGCTTTTAATTTACTCGGTAGTTTCCCATTCTGGAATATCTGTGAACGGCCGTGAATGTGTGGGGGATAAAGGGGTAAGAGGGGAATGTCAACTTCTCGTCGCCTTGTTATCACGAGAAATTATGAATGGGCGGATTGGTGCGCCACCGATACGTCGACGGAAACGAGTAATAGTAACATATTTCCCGTACAAGCAGTACGTCATTCCCAACATCTCAAATTTCATAGAAAAAATATTTTCTATATAATATTAATGTGTCCTGGGAATTTCCTCTTCAATTCTGGTACGCGTTCATGACCCATTACGCAATGGGAAATTGTCACACCGACTTTATGGCACCGGCACACTTGATTCAAGCCCCAGGAATTTTCGATTAATCGTATTAAGTGGCTTTATTGAGATTACGATGTACTTGAAATTGTTTTTTTCTCGCATTGTTGGCTGTTTTATTTTTAGAGCTCAGGCGCCAATGGTGGGAGCTCTGGATTTCAGAATTTTTCACATTTTTTTAGGGATTTATCATTTACGCATGAGATTTTTCGACCCCTGCTCAATTTTTTTCTAATAATACCTGAGATATTAATAAAAATTGAAGATTTATCTATTTTTCGTTTTTTTATTGCGTAAATATCGAAGAATTAGTTTTAATACTAATTTTAATATAAATGCCCATTTTATTATTATTTATTTATCACTTCCAACAAAAAATTCGGCTGGGCTAGTTCCTCCCGGAAAAAATAATTCCAAAACTTCCAAAAAAAATAGTCAAATCACCTCATTACGTATAAAGTTTCAATATAATTTCGTCCCACTCATCTGAGAGGCCATTTTCCCCTCGTTAAACTATTTATAACCCTCGAAAATCTCAACTATTTGTTAAACACCGGGGAATAATGTGTTTACGTGGTGATTACGCCCTCCCGTCGGGACAATCCAAAAAAGTTCGTTAAAAAAATACATATAAAAAAAGAAAACACCTGAAGACACTTAGCAACTGCAAAGAGAGTCTATCGTCTCGTATTTCTTGCCCACACCATTCCAGCGAGCCGTTAATGACCGGTGTTGCCCCGGTTTATGCCTCCACAACTACTAATAATCGAATTCTCTATTTTCCAGGCTTGAGCTGCTCTGAAGACTCACTCACAGCCATTACCATGAAGTCCAAGAAATTTTTCATATTCAACAAGAAGCTACGATAATCGAGTCCTCTGACTCTCCATTTTCCTCAAAACCTGGCAATAAGAAAGGAAAAGAAAAAAAAATTAAGTGAGATTGAGAAAAAAAAATGGTCAAAGTGAGGGAAAAATAAAGAAACTCGTTGTGTTATCAGTCTCGACAGTGGTATTTACGATTGGTAATTTCAGTTGTGGAGTGAATTGTGATGCCTATTTCATCGTATTCAAATGAAAAACTTTTGTACGAGTTAGTGTGGAAGACGAAGCGTGAATTCATCGATTCACGGACGTTTTTGAATGCACTCGAGTGTGGAATTAAATAGGCAATTGAGGGGATGTGAATTTAAAAGAAAAAAAGTGATGGGAAAAAGGATAGGAACTGTGGAGAAGTAATAATTGATGCGACGTGAATGATTGCCATCGTTGCAGGCACATTGCGATTGGATTTAAGTGGTGGACAGAGAGGAGTTTAAATACTGAGGAGTAAAATAAAGAAAATAAATATAAGAGTTGGTGGTAGGGACTGGTTGGACGCGTCACCGGCCCAATAATCTTGGAACGTTAGTGCTGGCGTTGGGAATAAATCAGTGAAAATAGTGTCCATGAAGCGAGAAGATGAGGACGCGGAAGCTGACGGTGGTCATTGGTGTTGGGATGTTTTTCATTGTTTTTATGGGCATTTTAACACCTGCCCGGGGACAGGGGGCAAGAATTTTTGATAAGAAGTTTGGCAAGGGGAGGAATAAGACGGATAAGGGAAAATTTCAGACTTTTATCACTGAGGATAGGGATCTCATGAGGAATAATCGGGCTATCAATCACACCAGGTAATTTATACTTGACCTATTTTTTTTTTATTTTAATTTTTACTTTTTTTGGGGCAAGAATTTTGAAATATTTGTGATAAGTCCCTCTGATAACTGGTAATTCACCTGGATAATTACCTCTTTTTCGGAAAAATTGTGGAGAAAATGCCCTGAGACTTTCGTGACATTATCTCAGGGAATTCAGATATTATAGAGATAATTTTGTATTTATTGAGGTGTGGAAAATCAACTCTCCGTTTCAGCACTTGCCCCGTGATTTTATTTAATTTTGTTCGGCTTGAGGTGCCTTTGAATTGACTCTCTCCAACTTTCCTCTATGTTTTTTTTACAATATCCGTCACGTTTCGGAGACTTTCTTCGGTCATTGCTGGCGAATTAATATCGTTTTAATTTGTCAAAGTGGGGAAATAGGAAAAACACACCGTTGACGTCTGTCTGAATTTTATTGCTCAAAAAGAAAAACTGTGCAGTCCAATAAAACAAGTTTATCGATTCAAATGAAAATAAAAAAAAATAAAATATGCAGGAACAGAAATATTCTCATTTAATTTCCAGCCCTAAGGATGGAAATCTTTTGAATCCGAAGGATCACCAAACCACGATGATGTCCCAAAACATGACCTCCATTCACCATGAAAAGGAGCGACCCTTGAAGAACATCACCATTGGAGATGGAATTTGTCATAGCATTGACATACGCAATTATATTGGACATTTAGAGATGCTGAGACCGTGTCGTGTTATCGAGGGATTTTTGCAAATTGTTCTCATGGAGCAAGTGGAGCTGAGTGAGCCGATTAAACCGTTTGAACTATTGCGCGAAATAACAGGGTACTTGTTGCTCTATCGTGTGGGCAGTATCAAGAACATTGGCCACCTCTTTCCCAATCTGGCTATTATTCGAGGTGATAAATTGCTCGCTGATTATTCCCTCATGGTGTACGAAATGTCAAATGTCCAGGAGGTAATTATCATAACTATCAATATCCTCTTAATTCACTGAAATCCATAATGTATTGACTAATCCATGAAGGAAGGAAAGATTAATTATTGAATCTCCTTTAGAAAAATTAAATGGCTAGATTTAATTGCGGGAAATTTTTTTATGAAGGAATTTTTATTTCATCCCGATCTCATACGATTAATTATGTACCAATGATTCGTCGGGGTGTCTTGTCTCTATTAATCAGCCATTCCCACGCGAAATCAGCGTATTTCGTGTGTTCCCAACGAAACCTCCTCGACCCGTCGACGTCAACGGGTCAATTGTCGTTAATTAGCCGAGAATTGAATTAGCCTTTCCATTGCCCTCCCTCTGTCTTCTCATCTGTTATGATTGTCAGTCAATAACAAAAACAGGAATGACACCTCCGCCTCGCTTCAACAATTAACTCGTTATTTTTTTTTTTGTCTTTCAGCTTGGATTAACGAAGCTGACGAAAATAACTAGAGGTGCTGTCAGATTGGAAAAAAATCCTTCCCTCTGCTTTGCAGACACCATCGACTGGTCGAGAATTGTAGTAGCTGGCACAAATTTCATAAAGAATAATGCGAATAAAGCCTCGTGTCCAAGTGAGTAAAAAAATTTCACGATTATCTCTCAAATTATTTTCACGACTCCAAGGGAATCGATGGTGTATATTTAAAAGAATATGCAGGAAAGAACGACCATTGTTCATAAAAATGTATCGACTTCTATTTTTTAACAGAATTTATGTACCAAAAAATTATTTACCGTATTCCTTCACTCCTTTAGAATGCCCCAGTGGTATTAGCATTTAAATTGATACGCACATTGCTCAAGGGTAAGCAAACATGCGTTTAGTTCCTCCACAGATTGAGTCCGGTAAATTTAGCGAGGCGCATATTCCCTTATCGTACCCCGTGATAAACTCGGAAAGTTGCTCTGGGGAAATACTGGCACCCCGCTGGGATACCGTTTGTTGGCTAGCCGTACCTTGCTGTTCATTTTCGTCCGTTTAATTCAGCTGCCAAGTGGTCAATTGATATAATTTGAATTGAAAATTTCCCTCAATCGTCGATCATCATCGATAATTATTCATCCGAGATAAAAAGTGATTTCAAAGTTTGAAGTGTTTTAAATGAAAAAAATGGAATTTTTACCAGAAAAAATTTTGAGTTTTGGGGTACATTGGTGAAAATTGAATTAAATTCGGTTTATTTAATTTCGCATATAGGGAATAGTTATTTTTGAGCCTTCACTTGTGAGTTCTAGGCTGCTCTGGATGCCCGGATGGTCATTGCTGGTCGACGAGCGTCTGCCAGAGTACGGAGAAACCAAGGTGCCATCCTCAGTGCCTTGCTGGCTGCACTGGGCCAACTGAATATGACTGCTACGTCTGTAAAAATTTTACCCTCAATGGAAAATGTATTGCTGAGTGCCCCAAACACTTGTGAGTATTATTTTCTCGTCTTTTACGAATGAATCTGTTGAATTATCTCTCCCAGATTGACTGATATTTTTTGAAAAAAAAAAAAATCTACGAAACAAGTCGACTTGTTATCCTTAACCTGTAGCGCATTGATCTCGAGGGAAAAAAATTGTTCTTATTCATCGATTGAATAAAATTTCCACATTCGAGAAGGAGTCTGAAATGCTGATTTTTCTCAATTTGTCGATCTTTTGGTTGTGTTGGAGTTGTATAAGAACTAATCAATATTGAAGATTAAAATCGGAGATAAATTTAAAGGCAAGTTAATACCAGCAGAATTATTAAGTTCGTGGCTCGTAATTTTCCAGAACCCAATTTATCACAATGGGGAAGTCAACATTTGCTAAATGCAACCGTGTGCAACCACCGGGGACACTTGACCTGGGATTTGAATGCCAATGGGATAAGCTTAGTCATATATTAATTTTAAACGTCGTAAAAGGCACTTACAGGGAATGAATTATGTTGTTTAAAGGGGATCTGATAAACTTTAATAACTCTTGTATCTCCACCTCTTGGGGTTCTCGGACTCTGGGATAAAGTGAATTTATTGGGATATCGAATAATCGTAAATGTTGGAGATCAATTTGAATTCAAGGATCAGAGATCAAGACGATCGCACAGCTTGTATCGATTGGGTTTTATTATTATTCCACAGTTGAGGTTTTCGAGGAGATAAATTCTTAATGTCGAGGACGTGGATTATAATAATTTTAACCTGACATTAAGCCCTTCGGGAAATTTAATGATTTCTCCGAGCCAATTCTACAGTTCAGCGAGTAAATCAATTTTTCCGAATCTCACCGATTAACAAACTGGGAAAATAAATAAATAATATTTATCCTTGTCGGCACTTCATGAGGTATTTCCTCCACATAAAAAATATCTGTGACTTTCCAGATACTCACACGTCTCTCGAAGATGCATAACGAAGGAAGAATGCCTTCAAATCCACGAGCCCCAGCTGACTGGTGAGGACGACGTTAAAAGACGTCCATTCAAAGGGGCATGTATTACGGATTGCCCTCAAGGGTACGAAACTGCAACTGAAAATAACGAAGCAACTTGTCGTCCCTGTAAAGGCTCCTGTCAAAAAATTCGCCCAGGTGAGATAATCCGCCACATATCAGATGCGCAAAGGTTGAAGGGATCGACAATGATCAAGGGCTCCCTCGAGTTCCAAATACGCAACAGTCATCCCCTGGTGATGCAAGAGCTGGAAGATGCATTTGGCGACGTGGAGGAAATAACAGGTTCACTGAAGGTGATTCACTCATTTCCAATTACCTCCCTGAGTTTTTTCAAGAAGTTACGAATAATCAGGGGTGAAAAATTGGATCTCAACAACTCGAGTCTCGTAATTCTGGACAATCCGAATTTATCGAGCATTTTTCCACCGACCCAGAACGTGCAAATACTCAACGGACGTCTTTTTTTCCACTACAATCCTAAACTCTGCTATTCCAATATAACGAGTTTTGCCAAGAGAGTGGGTATAACTGACATAACTGAAATGGAAGTCCAGCCCGATTCCAACGGTGACAAAGTCGCCTGCGATACGACCAACATTCATCTGACAGTAAAATCAAGAGGCCCAACATCAGCTGCCCTAGAGTGGACAGTCTACACCCCAACCAAGGACCAGGTGTTGCTGAGCTACCTTCTGAATTACATAGAAGCAAACAATGAGACCCAGAACATCACTTACGAGAACAACGCATGCGGTCACAACAAATGGCACATAATGGACGTTGAGATTCCAAACAGCCCCCCAGGTGGTCTTGTTACGCAACAAATAATTGATCTCAAGCCTTACACACGTTACGCCGTTTACGTTAAAACCCTGTCAGCAAGAAGTAGGAACAACGCAAATGGTTTGACCGGTCAGTCGCCAATTCTCTTCTTCAGGACTGAGGCAGACGTGCCCTCACCCCCGACAGCGGTCTCCAGCACTCCAGAGAGCGAGAGTACTTTGAACATTACCTGGGAAGCCCCAGAGCAACCAAATGGTCCCATCGGTTACTACATAATCGCTGGTTTCCTTCGCTTTCACGATATCGAGCAGCTGTCAACTCGAAATTACTGCACACGCGGTCTGGAGCCTGGCCAGGGCTTCGAGACCATTCACGAGGTGAAGATAAAGCCACCACCGATGCAGACAGATTGCTGCACCAACGAGCTGCCACTCAAGGAGGAGAGCTTTCAGATTTACTGTGCAGCCAATACAACAATTAGTTGGATACCCCAGGAGCGAAAGAATTACTGCACTTTCCACAGATACGACAATGGGGAATCGTATTTTTTGAGTTTGACTGGCCGCTCGTCATCCTCGACTTTATCACAGAGGGACAGAAATATTATTGAGGCTGGCAGGGATCTCTTGGATGACAGGCGAACGAGAATCTACAACAACACGTACTATTCGTTCGTATTTAACGTTACTGCAGACAGCAATTCGTATTTGATTAAGGACCTCCGGCATTTCTCATCGTACACGATATCTTTGGCAGCTTGTGGTGTTACACTCTCGAATGGGAGTCACCTGTGCTCCACAGTGGAGTACACCAATGCAACAACTCTGAAACGAGAGCACGCTGACGATGTGGAGAACGTCAGGGTCCAAGTGGTGAATAACTCGATTGTAATCATCTCCTGGAATCCACCGAGATCACCCAATGGCTTGACTGTCGCCTACTACGTGGATTATGGTAATCTCGACGTCAAGGATGCCACCAGAATATCGAATTGCATTCCAGCTCATTTGTTTCGAGGGGAGGAGATCGTGGGGAATCTCAGTCCTGGGAGGTACAGGGCGAGGGTCAGGACGAGATCGTTGAGTGGTGATGGGGCTTGGTCCAGGGAAGTGGACTTTGAAATTGGCCTCGAGGTGGACAATACCACGACCATTGTTCTCGTGATTATTATTGGGGGCTTTCTAGTGATTCTTGTAGTTGGGATTTTATTGTGGAGGAGCAGTCAGAGGAGAAAACAACAGGAGAGACTCATTGCCAGTGTTAATCCTGATTATATCGAGTCGAAGTACGTCAGGGACAGCTGGGAGGTGCCCCGGGAGAATTTGGAGCTTCTCGAGGAGCTGGGGCTTGGAAATTTTGGAATGGTTTACAGGGGAACTCTCAATGGTATCACCCCAGTGGCTATCAAGACTATTCCTGATAATTGCACGGATAAGGATAAAAATGAATTCTTGAATGAAGCGTCTGTTATGAAGAATTTTTCAACTTATCATATTATAAAACTGCTGGGAGTTGTGAGTGATGGGGTACCACCTTATGTTATTATGGAGCTAATGGAGAATGGGGACCTCAAAACTTACCTTAGAAGAATCAGAGACACAGCATTTGTGCCTGATACATCGAGGATTATCAGGATGGCGAGTGAGATTGCTGATGGCATGGCTTATCTCGAGTCTAAAAAATTTATTCATCGGGATCTAGCTGCCAGGAACTGCATGGTCTCTAAGGATCTTGTGTGTAAGATTGGAGACTTCGGGATGGCTAGGGACATTTATGAGACTGATTACTATAAGATTGGACAGAAGGGGTTGTTACCCATCAGGTGGATGGCACCTGAAAACCTCTCGGATGGTGTTTTCACGTCTGACTCTGACGTTTGGTCCTTTGGAATTGTTCTGTGGGAGATTCTCACACTTGGAGAGCTACCATATCAGGGCTTCTCCAATGATGAGGTTCTTCACCATGTTCTCAGGAAGGGAACTGTTAATATACCCAGGAATGTTCCAGAGATTGTTCTGAAACTCATGGAGAAGTGTCTGAAGTGGAGGCCCATTGAGAGACCAACATTCATGGAAATTGTTGCTGAGCTCGAGCCTTTTGTGGGACAGGATTTCTGTGAGAAGAGTTTTTATCATTCCGAGGAGGGGATCGAGGTCAGAAGTGCTGGACTCAAGAAGGCTTATCATCATCCAGCTCAGATCAGATTTCACTGGGGCAATGAGACTGCCAGGTGGGTCAGGGAATTCGAGGACAATGTTACCCTGCTTGATCAGACTAAGGCAGGCACCAGCAGAGGGAGAATTTTTAAAAATGGTTTCCAACATTTTGGAAATTTACCCATCATGGAAGATGTACCTCTGGATCGGTGATGAGGGGAGAGAATCAAAGTCCTGATGTTCGTTGTTTCCCTGCAGAATTTGGTATTCAAAGCTCGAGTGAGTAAGACACTGTACAAAATAATTATTCTCAGGGCTATTTGTCACTCCGTGAGAATCGAATGCGTTGCATAAAATATTGGAAATGCTCACATTTTTATCGAATCGTCAGACGTTTGAAAAAAAAATCGAGTAATTGCCTTTGACAGTCCTAGAGGCAAATATGCAACGTTCAAGTATACGAGAGTGCGTGAGTCTGCTAAAGCTGAACCATCCAACGATTAATTTAAGTAGATTTATACAATTATTTTTTCTTTTGTCTCGTGTTAATTTTTATCTCTACGTTTTCTCGTGACAGAATGAAGTTTTTCGTGAATCTTTAAACTGTAAACTCGTCATTCCTCAAACAGGGCCAATTTTTATTTATTCGGATTTTCACAGGTAGTGGGAGATAGGGTTCAGGTTTATTCGGGGGTAAATTTGCTTTTTGCACCAAAGTTATACTTTTTTTTTCCCCGCGTGTAAATAATTATTGAGTCTGAAGGGAAGTCATGGAGCGATTCATTGAATCTCTACATTTTTTCGACTGGAGTTATCTCGGTGGGAAGGATTTTCTACAGCATGACATTCTTCCTCGAAACGTCAATTTGCCTTCTGATAATTTTGTATTCAATCCACCAAAATATTCAAATCTTACGTTTTAATCACTTCACCGCGGATAACTCACTCTCAGAGTGATTAAGAGAATTGCGATGTGTATTTAAAATCTCGGGTTAGAACGAAAAAAAAAAATCACTCCTCAAATTATGAGAAATATATTTGCAAGAGCCAGAAATTTTTGAATATTATTGTCATCTCTCTTTAATCAAATGCTGCATTATTTAATTGGTCTCAAAGGTAGTCTCGATGCAATAAATAGGATTACGGTACCGTCACATGTGTTCTCACAATTGTTTATCTTTTCATTATTAGTTCTGTTGATGTTGGGATGAATACAATCATTCGTATTTTTTTTTATTTTCCTCTCGGTTGCTCCACTCTCTACAATCTGATCATCTCGGAAGTGTAAATAGTTGCGTAATAATTATCTGCCGATGCCTGGTACACCAGATATTTTCGGTTAATTCGATCGTTCGTTGGTGAAAATAATAGTTTGTATAAACGATGATGAACTTTTATAGATTTTATATTTATATCTTGAAGATGAATATTGAATGATCAAATTGACAAATATTTCGTCACTCGACTGCTGTTGTAAAATGTGCAAAAACTGTTTATTAGTATTTACTGTTTTATTATTAGGTGAAATTTCTTTTTGTGTTTTACATGAGTGACAGGAGGATCACAAGTTAATTGCATTCAAAACATTAGAACCAAACTGGGGTAATCTCAAAAGAAACAGTTTAATGTTGATAAAGCGATTCGCAAAGATTGTAACATACCGGATGTTTAAAAATCGCGTAAATAATCGGTTTTTATACATAGTATATATCACCATTATGTAAAAACGATACGGTACGTTTTAATCGTAGTCAATTTACTTTAAGTTACGTTCGGTAAGAACCACAATGGCCACTCGGTGCCTTAAGGCAGGGATTGTCATTATATTTCGTTAATTAAAAATAACTGGAAGAAAAAACTAATCCTAAACGACTGGAGTGTTGAAACCGGCGTTCAATCATTTCAATTTGCGAATTAATGTTGCAATTACGTCGAATCGCATGGATGGAAAAGCAGTGATGAGTAATAATTCAACAAATATTATTGGACTGTTTTTAATGATTAAAACAAGAATTTATTGTTCTTGTCATCTTGACAGCCTGCCGTCACATATCATTCACTTTCACTGGGGAAGTCGTAAATAATCGGAGCAATTAAATAAACGAGGAAATTTAATCAGCAGATGTATAAATTCCGGGGATAAGTGGTAAAGCAATCAGTCGAATTTTGCAGTTCTGTTGCACATCGATTATTTCCCAAAATATGAATTTCGGGAGGAAATGACAAAAGACCTTTATTATTGAAAACTTGATTAGCCGCAATAAAGCTCTCTTACCATTCCCTTCTAAATTCACTGGTTTTCGAGATAACACGATAATTAATGGATATGTTGAATTCAACTTTTGACACTTCACCACTTAGCTACTGAAATCCAGAGTGAATTGAGCGCACATGATTTGTAAAATTGTCGCGTGTAAATACACACCTCTCTCTATCGAACAAATAGATAGATCTCGATTAAGAAAATCCCTAGATCTAATACCAGAAATAGCTGAAACTGTTGACAACAATTTTTTATACAAAAAACAAACGCAAAATGTTTTTTACTGAATAGAATAGTTGTAGATTTTCATGTTTTATTTTGGAAAAATGTGGAGTCTGGCTCTGGTACCTCGGGAAAAAAAAAAATGGTTCATTACGTTAGTGTACAGGTGTGAGATGAAACTTATTTAATTTATTGTGTTGAGCCTCAAAGTGAGAACAAATATTTGCAGAGGAATGGGGATAACTTAACCCCTGCAGTCATCAATTACCGCAGAGAATACATTTTATTCCTAATCAAAAGATAAATCCTGCCATACCGTATCTTCCAAGACAAACTATGATATAATTAATTGTACGAATAGTTTAATATTTATGTACCTTTAAATGTATAAGTTAAATTATTACTCCCAATTCCCCAATTGTTTATTTCCAACAATTACTTCACCCGCGAAGAATTGTGTGGGCAGTGGAAAAGAAACTCGTCTTGTCACATAAATCGTCGATAATCCACGAATTTCTCTTTATTACTGTTATCACCAGTTTTTCATCCCCAAAGACTTGACTTTTCCACTTCCAACACACAACATACATTACACTAATTTAGTATTGCCGCTGAGTATTATAACTAGTCACATAAGCCAAAAGTTTGTTACTGTCACAGAAGAATTTTTTTTTTTTGTTTTTTTTTTCAGTTTTGTAATAAAGAGAGATGTGAAACCCTAATCAGTGTATTTTTATTACATCTTGCTCATTAAAAAAATTATTAGTAATGGAATTGTGGAACGTGGAGAGAAGAGCCAGTCAATTAATGGATCGCGAATTATTGAGGAATTACTGAAAAATCACATGTCGAAGAAAGTAAACACTACTGACCCGCAAGTGAATTCACATTGGCCTCCACTGGGTTATTGCTCGTTCCCAATTTTTAAATTACTGTGGGTCGTCAAATTACTCCCACGTAACTGTTTGTCATCTGGAATGCCGTATTCATCGTCAATTAACGAGTCATCCTTCCGCAGGAAGAACTCGCGGACATTCCAAGGACTCAGACAAAAAAATTCTTACACAATTATTATATTTATTTATCCCTACTCCCAAGAATTATTACACCGTCTCAACAGAAAAAACCGGCGAATATTCATTCCGCATTTTTAATTGTTGTGATAAATATTCAAAGGAATTTTTTCATCTCCCGAGTAAATTTTAGTCCCAATTACAGAATTCAATATTATAAAAAATGATGAGCAATGGATTTATCGCGGACTGTGAATATTTCCCGAGGAAATTTATTTCCCTCGGGAAAATCGAGTGATCGACGCATTAGCAGATAATCCCGCGCAATTTGATTTGAATTCCCTGTCCAATTGATCTCCCTTGCTCTGGTAGATAGACTGGAAATAAAAAAATCTCTGCGTCATAAATAATTAGCGTTGCTAGAATTCAGCGGAGTGCAAGCCGTTCAAGTCCTTGGGATTCATGTTTGACGCAATAGCTGGTGCTGAGTTACATGAGTCGGGATTCAGTCGGTGACTCGATGGGACACAACAGAGATTAACAATATCATCCTGATCGGTCTGTGTAAGTTTATTTAATTCTCCGAAAAAAAAAATACTCATCATTCCGCCGAATTCGCATTAATAATAAATATAAAATCAATTATGAATGGATTAACATAAAATAAAATAAGATTGTGATGATTGCAAAAATGGCAGTGACTCTCTCGACTCGTTATCGATGTAGGGCTCGTATTCCTGAGAATAATGTGTCATTTCACCTGCAATGGAACCCAGAAATTCCCCAACATTCCTAATTTTTCAAATTGATGACTAAGTACTTCTCCCCACACACTGGCGCACATTGAAACAATGTAATCCCAAGATTCAGCGAACACACCATCAGCTTCATCATGAGACCCATACAATGACACTAATGGAGTACATTGTCATGTCCACCGAGCCACGTGCATTACATGTCTTCTCTTTCAGTGCGTTTCGTTGTTTGGTTCTGGTTCGAGTGACTTCAAAAGGAAGGAAATCGGGGTCACTCCATTCATCATACCTCAGTGATCAAAAAATTCACTCATCATTAAGCGCTATGTACCGTACCCTCGTTTTTTTATCCATCATCAGTGGTGTTTTTTCCATTGATTGCAACGAGCACGATCAGAATGGTGAGTTGGTGATGCTGGGGATAGATTGGTGAATCAATCAAGTGATTCGTATGATTTGTGTGGACAGAGACTGAGGGGATGCAACTGGGAATCGTCATTTCACCGATCATGTCACCCCAGATGATCCGGGAAATTGCAATTTACTGGAAAAATGATAAACTCAGAAATGGAGATGTCATTGGACTCTACGAAGTCCATCCAGGTGCACCTGATCTACTTGTCTTCGAATTTCAACCGGATGTCACTCATGGCTTCAAAAAGACTGGTGTTAGTGCGGATTTCCTTCCAACTGCCAATCTCACCTTCAGGGAATCTTGTTTAAGTAATTCCGATTGAAAATATGCATTTATCCGTAAAATTTATTTTTTTGAAATTCTTTGTAATTTCATCCGCCTATCCTGTTCACGTGGTTTTGAAAAAATTATTGCTGAATTAACGACTCGACGATAAAATTTTCAGTTCGTGATTTCTTGCAGAGTACTACGTGACTTTCGGTAGAAATAACACGATAATAAAAGCGAATTGTTTATCAACGCATCCAACGTGGATGTCCCAGAGGAAATCGTCACTCGGGAAATTGCGAATGCGAGAAATATTTCTGCCTGGAACTCACGACTCCGCGGCTTATGCCAAACATCAGGGTTCTCGAATAGAACTCATTGTTGATAAATACACAATTACGCAGGTAAATCAGGCAATAAATCGGCTTTTTTGCTTTACCTATTCGCTATACGAACTCAATTCCCATCTCCTGATACTCAATGAATAATTTTTTTTATTTTTCGGTATTTTTTCTTGGTAAAATAAATTCGTAAATAATTCCAGGACGAGGATGTACTGGCGCAATTAATCTACGGTGCCAGATACCTGGACATTCGAGTTGGTCGATACCCCAATCATCAGCATGAGTTTTGGGGGAATCACGGACCCTTCCGGATCGTTCCCCTGCAGGTGGTGATCGATGCAGTCAAGACATTTCTCAACAATACCGACGAAATCGTTATTTTCGATGTGCAAGAGTTCCCTGTCGGTTGGTAGCATTTCGGTGGCGAATATCTCCGGAGTGACGGGACCTAGAGGAAAATTACAAAAGAATTTTCTCCTGGGAAATTTCGAGGACAGCAAAAAATTCCTCTCGTATTTTTCTCTAATCCCAACGGACCCCGAGATATTTTTTTTTTCGATTTTCGCACGATGACGATTTCGATATTTTTTTGATTTTCCCAGGATTTAAAAGCCTGGCAGCGCACAATCAATTAGTGGACTACCTCGAGTCTCAATTCTCCGACTACTTAATGGCACGACCCGCGGATGTCTGGAAAACGAGTTTAGAGGAGATCTGGGCATCCCAGAGAAGACTAATAATTGGATACGACTACAATAACATCGTCTCCATGAGAAAGAGTGTCTGGCCTCAAGTTGGTCAGCAGTGGGGTAATGTCCGTACGATTGGTGCTCTCTACAAGCACTTGAACAAGATTGAGAGACTGGCATCCGAGGACACACTCACGACGTAAGTGGATCGTTTGGAAACTTGGCAAGAACTTCATTCGAAACTTCAAAATTATTTCATCGCCTCCACACCCAAAAAAATCAACAGATAATTTTTTTTATTTCTGTCTGGCAAGGGCTCTCCATTTTTTTCGAAAATCGCGAATTAATATTAATAAATGCGCGGTGTGAGTAATTGGGGTGGATTTGCCTTGGTGAATTTTAATAATTATTTCCAGAAACCCTCAATCACAGCCTCGAGCAGCAATGGCCCAGTTAACACCGACAACCTTCGACGTAATCTTCGACCGACTCGGTGGTCTTCGTAAAATGGCTGAGAACGTTGATATCAATGTGACAGAGTGGTACAATGAAGAATGGCAGCACACTGCCAATGTCGTTGCTGTTGATTTCATCAAGGCCACGGGAATCATCGAAACAGCCATCGAATGGAACGACAAACGTGCGGCTGGATGCTAAAATTAATACCTCAATCCAGAGCAGACGAATCCAAAATTCATAAAAAATTCCCTGAATATCTTCAACACAATTTCAATTCTCCAATTACAATTCAATTTCGATTTTGCGTTATTCTTCCGCAAAAGACTGGAACTCGATTTTTTGCTCGGCAATATTCTGTTACCACACTGGTATGGGATCATTGATAAGAACCACCGATTTTTCCACGATATCACAGTGATATATCGATTCTCCTGCATCGCGATCATACCATCCGGCCGGATGCTAATATAATGGGGAATAATCCTCCCAAGGTTGTGTGTTTTCACGATTATTATCGAGTTCAGAGTGTCGTTAGCTGGTTTACTACGGGATTCAATAAAGAAGGTGATTCAGTCTGCCTGCAGGTGTCCAGCAATTCTTGTTTTATTTGTCAATCCCATTTTGTACATAATTTATATTTATTATTGAATTGTTATTGACCATCGAGATGATCATCTGGATGTTGCTAGGGTGCATTGCACCTGCCAAGAGTGATTACGTGAATTTTTATGTCGACGATAATCGAGCTGGAAATGTTCTTGCATGTCCTCAGAATAAAGTCTGCTCTCACATCGATTACTGCCCTGATATTGCCTCGTTGTTGAATGAAGGGACTTTGCCAGTTCACAGGTGAATATCCGTTAGAAATATCTCGAAATTTTCGTCATTAAACCATTGAAATTAAAGATTTCGTCAGGCAGTGTGTGGATACATCGGTACGAATCCCAAAGTGTGTTGCAATTCCCCAAGAAGTGTGCAGAAGGATTTTTACGAACCGAGGGCGTTAGATCCCACACCGGAATGCGGAAAAACATTAATGAGGAGCAATGTTATCACAATTGGATCATTTCCGTTCCTCGCGAGAATTGGATTCATTAGTGAGTGCTCTAGGATTTATTATTAATTTTTTTTTACGTCTGAATTATTATCTCATTGTAGATTTGAGCGATGGGAATTTGGAATATCCATGCACTGGTAGCATCATCAATGAGAGAACCATTCTGACGACTGCCACGTGTGCACTAGCCACTTCAGACGAGCATAAATTGTAATGCCTCATAATTATGTCATTTTTCTTTTTTTTTTGGAAATATCTTTTAAGAAATAGTTGCATTTATCTCGCTGTCTCGCCGGCAAATTAAATTCATGAATAATTATCAATTGATCCTAGACATTCAGTAATGCTAGGGGATTTCGACACATCCCAGAATCCAGACTGCAATCCCCTGTTCTGCGCCCACTGCGCTACGTCCTACAATATTTCATTCGTCGTGAAGCATCCGAATTTCGAAGCTGAGAAATTCGAGCGCAACATCGCTCTAATCAGACTCGATGAGTCAATCATCTTCACACGTGAGCAATCATTATATTTCTAGGAACAGCTCACGCACTCGACAATTATCAATTAAAATAATAAAACCACATGAATTTCCTTCAACTCCATTATCAACAAAAAATGTGGAAATCGATTCGACAATTTCCTGAAGATTTTGCAGATCCCCTCCAGTGTGGAATGTAATAGAACAAAATTTTTAGTGACTATTCAACCAATTTGCTACTCGGATCATCCGTACATAACAGTGGGGAGTCAATCAGCCTTAATTGGATGGGGAAGTGTGTCAAACGATAAAGAACAGTCGCCGCCAGTTCAACAATCACTTCCAATGCGACTCCTACCACTCCAAGACTGCGCTGAATTTGTTAATCAAGGGATGAGCGTGGAAATGTGCGCAATTGGCAGACAAGACCCGTGCTCTGGATTCAGTGGTAGTCCTTTGATAAGACGCAATGGAATTGGTTACTCAGTGGTAATTATTCTACTAAAATTCTACTTGAAATCATCGACAATCATCGAAGAAGAATTGAAATTTTTTGCTTTATTCCTTGAATTTTATTCTTCTACTCTCTATACCAGTATTTTATACGAGTAATATTTAATTTCTTGCAGATTGGGATCTTGTCTTTCGGTGCTACGTGTGAAGCCACGAAGAATTCACCCTCAGTCTTCATCAACGTCCAGAAATACGCAAGGTGGATTACAGAAAATTCATGATTGCTTTATGAATTATTTAATATAAAAAATATCTCTTATGGGGTAGAGTGGGGGGTACTTGCTACTTGTTGTTTTTGAATATATTCAGGTATTTTCCTCTCGTCATCTCTTTGGCTTCCTCCAGGCCAAGCTGATAGGCCTCATCATGGAGTTTCTTCACCTCTGCGATTAGACTGGTCACAGTCAAATTTCCAAGCTCTGTAAGGTCAATAAATTCCTTTTAAATAACAAAAATGTGTCAATATTTTTTTTCAAACTTACGGTGCAGTTGATTGAGGTCATCGGACGTCAGAGCAGTAGACCACGAGCCCTGATCTGTCGGTGGTAGGTTTTGGGCAATGAACTCGTTCACGCCTGGAACTTGATAAAAAACCCATCAAAAAAATAGCCCTCCCCCAATCGCAGATAAAACATGCACACCTATATGAAGCTCACTTTGTTCTGGCCATAAATCGGGCGAAGCACGATCCAATTTTTCCAGGCTCATCAGGGTCTCCTCGACACAAGCCAACTCTAGAAAATCACCAAGATAAAAAAACAAAACAAATTAAAACCTAACCTCCACCTCCAGGTAAAGTAAAAAAGTTTGTTGTTCCCAGAAAAAAAATCCCAGACCTTGACCTCCCCAGAGATGAGGCCCCATGGGCCCTTAGGAGTCTTGTCAGAAATTATTAAATTTACCCCACGAAAAAATTAGAAGATCGATTTACCTGTCGTTTCGTTTTGAGGATCGTTGGTCGCCATTTCCTTTGCGCGCCATACATTAAATTCGATTGGGGCGCTACAACCGCCCCAACTGAAAAGTTTGAAAGCTTCGGAGGGGTCAGGAGGGTAGCAATTCCCAGGGAAGAAATCAGAAAAAATTGTGGAAAACAGTAGAGAATAAAGAAAACACACCGAGAGTGCAAACATCTCGAAATAATTCATTCGGGTAACTGAGCCATTTTATTCTCAATCGCTTCCCATTCCCCCAGGAAGATAATCGCCCCACGTGATAAATCATTTCCCCTGGAAATTGCGTATCCACAGAGGTGTGGATATTTCATTTATCGTTTGGTGAATAGAGTAATGGCCGCCTGTGTTTCACACATGTCGATCACAAGTGTGAATTTTCCAGTTGTCCTAATATATTCCAAAAAGTCTTAATCCATAAATAATCCCAAGTGACGAGTATCCTCGCGAGGAAGTGATCCACTTATTCGAGTGCTCCATATCATTTCCAGAGGTTTTTAACGACGAGAGCGTCCGGGTGATTGGTATAACCTTCCAAAATGGATCAAGAGACCAGGAGGAAAGGGCCTCGAAGCCCCAGCGCCGACTCCGACGATTCCTCACATCGGAGGAGATCCAGGAAATATGACCGGGACAGATCTCCATCCCCCAGGAGAATGCGGTACAGGCGCTCCAGGTCCAGAGAGAGAAGATCTGGCTCCAGGGAGAGAAGGAGAAAGGAGAGATCTCAGGATTGGAATAAAACTAATCCTCAACCGCCAGCTCCAGCCCCTACACCAACCACTGGGAACAGTGCTTATGTGCCACCGGTTCATAATCAATACCAGGTAACACATGCAATTACATTTTCATTTGTTTTTATCTCATTTTATTTTTCGATGCAGTCAATGAATTTTTATTTTTGAAATTTATTTGACGATTCAGGCACCACCGCCTCCACCTACCCCTCAGCCACCACCGCAACCGATTCCACCTTACAATCCTGGCTATGGAAATTACAACTACAACTACGCCCCAGGATACGATTATTCTTATCAGCAGGCAGCTGGTTATCGCAGTGTAAGTGAAAAACTCTCTTAACGCTGATATTCAAACATATAAACAATTGGAATGTACGTGGCACACAGTGATATGGTCATAAAAATTAATGCTCCACGGCGTATTCTAACACCACATTACTCACTATTGAATATTCAAATTATGTTCGGTAATATCGATCATCAATAAAAAAAAAGTGAGGAGGGCTCGAATTTCGAGATTAATACGGTTTACAGTCGAATATTAATCGAGTGCCTCAGTAAGTACTGAGATTTATTTTCGTGTTATCAATTGTTGTTTTTGGATTTTCTCCGGTGAAATGTATGGAAAGGTAAGGAAAATGCAGACAGCAATTGAAATGCCCTCTGATTGGGTAATTTTTATTATAGGACTATCCACCACCGAATTGGCAGGGGGGGCAGGTGGCTTACAATAATCAACCAGCACCGCCTCCAGCGCTGCCAGCACTCAGTGAACCCTCGAGGCCGGTTGAACCAGTGCCTTCAGGACTCACGGCACCGGTGCCCAGACCTGATGATGCCAAGAAAGAAGGTAAATTAAAAATTTATACTCTGCGTAATTCCCGTGGTTTCAGAGCTGGGTATTATATTTTTGGTAAGTGATTCTACATTTCCGGGGATTATTCATTTAATAAATTTTTTTTATTTATGTTAAACCCATTTTTTTTATGGTGGTGCAATAAATTAGACAATTTAATTTTTCCCGTTGGATTAATGAGAGATAATAATATTGAATAAGAATTTTTTGAATAGCTCTACCCAGCTCTGGTTATTGCTCATTATTTTCATGTTTATTAAGCTATTCAAGCTGAAGTTAAGCAGCAGAGAGCGACTCTGGTGAAGCAGCGTGACGAATACATGAAGAAGTCGACGACACTTCAGAGAGAATTGGAAATTCTACGTCAGCAGTGCGATGAAATTGGGAAAGAGAGTGGACGTGAGAATAATCGAATTGTCAAGGAGAATCAAAAACTGCAGGTCAATATCAACCCAGCCCTTTGTATCGGACATTAATTAATTAATTAATATTATTAATGCATAAATGATACTTATGATTTTCAGGTGGAGATCCAGAATAAAATGAAATCTATTCACAACGTGATCGATATGTTAACTGGCATTATCGGTGACAAGGCAACGGTGGAAGATCTCAAAGCAAAATTCAAGGAAACATCGAAAAAACTGTCTCGTAGTCCCAGGGAGGATTTCCCGAAGGCAAATGCTCCGGACACACCCGAGAAAACGTCGGACAATGAGAAAGACATCAAGAGTGATAGGGATAGGAAGATATCGAGAAATATCGAGGAGGATTCTAAACCAATGTATAATTTTGTTCATTACGATCCTGAGATGCACTGGTGTAAGATCTGCGATATTTTTCCAAAGACAGCTAAGGAGTATTTGAATCATCTCCATTCGGCGGAGCACAAGGAAACTTGTCTGGTAATTTCAATAATTGGAGTATTTTTTTGAATATCTTGTCACTCTTTAAATTAATTGTCTGGTGGTTTAACTGATTTTTTTCAGGAGCGTAAAATCGTGGATATGCCATGGCATGAGAAGAATGGAGAGGGAACTGAAAAGGAAGTGCCGTATTACCCTGGGCTACCCACAAAAAGGACGCCAATTAAAGGTACGATCATACTTTCGATGGACATTTACTAATTAGTATACAATTCCGTAGCTTGTGCACTGATACACAGTTGTTTTACTGGTATGTATTGAAGAGAAGCAAGTGAAGATTTTTGTTTGATATTGCTCAGAAATTCGACAGAGTCGAGTCCCTCCGATTTAAATCTCACGAGGAGAATTCATGAATTAAATAATCATGAGTAAAATTTGGAGTTTATTCAATGAATTATTGGAGTGGATTTATTTCTGGGCAATATTTTCATGAAAAATCAGAGAACAGTGAATGGATCTGCATCTGCACAGGACACACCTTCTGAGATTTAAAAAAAATCGTTCATATCTGTCATCTCAGTGAAATATCACATTTGCCACTTGAAAATCGAGATCGAGTGGAAGATTAGTGCGTTCAGTGGAAATGTGAAATGAATATTAATGTAAAAAAGTGTTGAATGAACTACGAGGTGCCACGTGTGTTCAATTTCAAAAGTGAAAAGTTCTTAATTTTATTGCAGATTAATTATTCACATGTGGGACAACTTGTGATTAATTCCATTATGCCTGAAATATCTGTAATTGTCTAATTGTAAAGTCCAATGTAGTTAAATAAAGAGGAAAAAGTCCCTTCCCTTTTCAGGATATCATGGCGTCATAAAGGTGGAAGAAACACTAGTCAGGACTCATCGAAAAAAAAGCTATAAAATCTGAAAAAAAAAATCATCCCTTTAACGTATCTATCTTTGTTTTTCAGTGACTTGAGTGTTTCGAGGCTGAGCACAAGGTCATTCTTTATGAACTTATGAAAGTTTATGACGTTGATGACAGCACATGAATTCCACTAATGGTATTTTATATTTGATTATAGGACTTCAATTCTTCAGCGCTGCAACAGCCTGGTATTGCAAACTGTGCGACTCGTGGATTGGTGATCTTCACTGCGCCAGTCTTCACTTGAAGTCCAAACGACACTCTGAGAATTATTCTGTGAGTATTTCTCTTTATTTTCCAGGCGCACCATTAATTCGTCTCACCATTAAATTATAATAAAAAAAAATGAATATCTTTTGAAAATTATGATTCCAGCGATTCGTCGAGCAAAGCCCTCATTGGGAGACGGACTGGATGGCCGATCGTGAGAAGGCATTTTCGGACGAGCGCCAGAAGCAGATGCAGCTGGAGCTCCAGAAGCAAAAGGAGGATGAGCCCCCGGCGCTGCCACCGCCAAAGTCCAAGAAATCAAAGAAATCGAAGAAGACAAAAAAAAAGTCGAAAAAACGAAAAACCAAGAGCAGCAACAGCGACAGTACAAGCGACACAGAGAATACAGACACTGACTCAGATCAAGATATGTCAAAGAGCATTCGTGTGGCAATGCGTAATAAAATGAAGGCATCAACTCAGGCAATTCTCAACGAGGAAATTGATTATCACGGAATAAAATTAAAGGGCCACTGGAGTCACGCAATACAGACTAAACCAGATGCTCATTCACAAGAGAACGACGATCGCCAGTTGCTGAATTCAATTCGTGACAAATTAAAAGCAAAGCAGGAGGAGGAGATGAAGCAGCAGAACGAGCGACGATCGAGCCAGGATCAGCAGCACAAAGAGGTCGAGCCCGAGAAGACGTATCCCACAAAGCCAGAGCCTCCCCTGGAGGCGTGGGGTCCCAAGGAGCCACCGAAGCCCTTCTGGATAAAAAAAGACGAGGAGAAGCCCCAGCCAGCTAAATCCCTGGACATTCCAAAGCCCGAGGAAATTCCCAAGCCCCACATGGGCTTCTGGACAAAACAACAGGTGAATATGACGGTAAAACCCCCGGAGAAGAGTGAAAAAGAGGAGGAGCGTGATCGTGACCGAGACAGAGATCGCTACCGGGATGATCGCGATCGAAAATACGAGAGACGTGATGACAAATACCACAGCAGGTACGATCGATACGACAGGCGACGTGATCGCGATCGTGATCGTGATTATTACGATGACAGGAGGAAGGATAGGCGTGACGAGAGCCCGAGACGAGAGAGGAATTGGAGGGAGAGCCCAAAGCGTGGATACGACAAGTACAAAGACAGAAGAGACGAGGAATCAAATGAGGAGTCAAAATTTGAGAAGAAAACCAATGAATCGGCTAAACAAAAAAAAAGTTCAGCTCCATTAAAAAAAACTTCAGCCCAACCACCTACGAAGGGAAAGCTACCCTTCATTGGTAGACTACCCCTGTTTAAAAAAAAGAATGAGGAAGTGAAGAGTACGGAGAGAGATATCGCCCCATTGCCTTATGTGCAGAGTAAATTCGAGGACACCCCACAGGTGCCTTCTGAGATAATAAATCCCCCTGGTGTTGTTCACATTACAAAATTGGCAACACCCCTTGTCTTGAATAATAGCATTCCAACGAAGAGTCAGGCTATGAAGATTCTCGTGGCACCACCGCCCCCAGTATTGCACCCCTCGTCAGTGCCCAAAAGTACGGGATTATTAGCTCACCCTGGGCCCGGTGTCACACAGGTAGTCGACATGGAGATTGAAGATCAGTCCGAGGAGACCATCATCGAGGAGCCCATTGTCGAGAATTCTAAAGGAAATTCGTCAGAAGTTAAAACTTTTGATGTTAATGATGTACCGACACCTGTTGTATTCAGTGCCACTCAGCCACCGCCATTTATCCCAGCAAATCCACCCCCTTTCGTTCAGAATGCCACGAGATTTTCTGTGATACCTCCAAATGTCGATTTTACTCATCCTCCACCTGTCCAGACTCCCTATCCACCTCCACATCCTCCTGTGGCCATGGCCGGTGTGGAGCAGGTTCATGAAGCTGTGGAAATACCCGAGGTGGGAAAAACTGCAGCTGATCCCAGTCAACCGCTTCCTGAGGATCTACAGGAGGCACTCAACATCATTTTTCCCAAGGACTGTGCCGAGGGCGGTGATGAGCTGCAGGTCGAGCATAATGTTATGTATGGGTCTATGTATAATAGCATGCTGGGGTGTGTTGGGTATGGGCCTGAGTACATGGATCAACCACCACCTGAAATCACTCAAGCTGATGTTGAGCCTGATGGACAACCTGGACCCGATGATCTTAGGATGCTGGGCATTGACGAGGGCGATACTATTCTGTAATTAATTTTGATTATTCTTGAGAATCCTCAGGGGGATTCTATTGTGAAATAGGTTTTACATGACTGGATTTTTCAATGGATATGCGATGAATATTTTATCTTGTAGAATGAGTATCTCTCGAAGTGGAGATTTTATTTGTTACATTTTAGTGTTTACTCTGGTGGATCACTGTAGGTAATAAAGACGCGATACGAGGAATACTGTTGTATTCTTTATTTAATGATTTTAGATAATTCCGGTTATAAAATCGGTTAATTAGGTCGCTGGTCATCAGTGAAAAATTTTACCAGAATTTCCAATTAATTTTTTTCTGTGGAAAATTTCGTGGGTCTTTAGTCGAATATCATCTCCTGGAAAATTCGGGTAAAATTTTTCACCTGTGGAGTTGACGTAATTATGTTATTCGATTTCGCATGATTTTTATTCTTGACGCGTTTATTTTTTTTTTTCACATGAGTTGCACATTCATATGCTGATTCAACATGATTATTTCAAACAGGTATGTAAAATCGGAATGACTCGTTTATTTCTAGTGCAGTGGTTAGGCAGCATCTCCACAGCTGTGGATCAATTATTCGTTAATTGAATGTCAGTTCCTTATTTTATATCACAATGAAAGTTCGTTTGATGTTCCATTTATCGAGTACTCAATAAAAAAAATTTCCTTAAATATCGCGGTAATACGAAATCTATGGCACGCATTCGTCCCCAAACGATTAAAAATTAAATAAAAATCAATGTTTCCTGACACGTACGTAGAACGATCATTAACTCATTAATTAGAAACTTGAAAAGTCGAATGTGAATTGATACATTGGAATGATCCATCAATAACAAAGAGGAATGCAGAATTAACATGAAAAATAGATTCAGCAAACTTATCACTGCACCAGGCATTAATCAATGCATTGCATTTTCCGTATTAATTTTCAAATCTGGAGAACGAGTCCAGCGCTGGATATGTTGTCACCACCACCAGCGGTCTGACTAGCCTCAGTGCAAACTAAAACCGGTGCAACACACACCTCAACAGCAATATCACGATTGCTCATTTTAATGACTTCGTCCCAGCAAGAAACTGGTTTCTCAGTGTTCATTGGTATTCTCGTACCCGATACTTTTGACGTGGAAAAACTATCATCCATTATGAGAGTCGCCTTGGCTACGTCAATCGTACTAGTGCCGCACACGTGACGATGAGCCACGAGAGAAGCCTTAGCAGCAGCAGCCATGGTATTTTTCCAGGCTGAATTCTTAACAGTGAGAATAGCCTGATAAGCCAAAGTGTGTACGTGAATTCTCGTGAGCTTTCTCGAATTCGTTATTCCTTCTCCCCTCTGTCGTATCAATTTAAACAAAAATCTCATGTAATCCAAAATAGTGGCAACCCTCGGGGTGGAATCAGCAACGAGTGAGACATTACCATAATACATAGAATTATATAAATTCGCAACTTCCTGCTCATTCATCCCCAAGCTGTCGGTGTAGGGTATCACCATATCCTGGAGTTCCATCATTAAATTTTTCTCTACAAACGAGGCCATCTCGAAATGAATCTTCGTCGATTGACGTTGCTTTATCATTTGGTGTTTTATTTTATTCAGTCTTTGCGTACGAACGCCTCTTTCGAATGGATAATTATCCATCATTTGCAGGCCACTGACAACGAACAGATCAGGTCGGAATTCCGGTAAAAGTTCGTCAAAATCCTCCAATGAACTGATCATGGGATTATTCGCGTCGTTGTGGAGAATGTATCTATTAGCCCGTGAACTCGTGTAAGGCCCCCAGACTTCTCCATATTTATATTCCAGAATTAAATGCACGTCATCACGATCTACCTCACCCCCAACAACCTCGACTCCCTCAGGAATCATTAATTTGAGGGACCGAGTCATTTTGGCAGCTAAGAGTACATCACAGCCCTCTTTATTAAATCTCATGGCCATCACCGGAGCATTCCCCCCGATAGCCGAATACGAGGACGAGAATGACTTGGCCCTTTCAACAAGTTTGTCAAATAACTCACCATCAGTCATGTAACGTTCAGCAGCAGCTCCATGTCTAAAATAATATGCAAAACTTTTGAGTAACTCATCCTCATTGCTGATCTCGTCGAAATGCGTGGGTTCACCGACTCTCGGTGAATAATGCAGCAGATATTTAGTATCAATGAATATATCGGTGCAGGCCCCGTAACCTATGGCAACCCTCGGTCTCGCCGACATTCCGTGTCTTGTTTCGAGTTTTTCCAGGCCATGGAGAACTGCTCGGAGACGATTCTGGAGTTCGTCGTGTTGATTCCTGAAGTAAATGGCCACTAGTACCACGATAATTGTCAAAAATGTACCGCACGTTAATTTTTTTGTTAACACTGTCATGTTCGTGGTGGAGACTCTGGGGCTGGTGACGAGGACTGAACTTTTTTAATTTCTGATCACAGAATACCTGAGGAGATTGATAAGTAACATTTCCTCAGGATCATCGCGCCCTCCCTGTCATGGGGCTGGTATTAAAATTCTTGGATCATCTTTGCGCAACCTTTTCGGCGCATATCTGTACGGCGCGTGTATTCAATTTTCCATTCACTCGAAATGGGTGTGCGAGAGTAATATCGACGCCTGCGTGGTACCTGGTGATCATGAAGACAAGTGGATTACCTTCAGGTCGTTGATATTATTCTCCACCTCAAATAAAAATGTTCGAGTTGTACGGTGTGAATCGACAAGGGGCCATTTATCACTCGCCAACGGGTCGACGAAAGCAGGTGGACATCCTGGAGGTAAAATTAATTCTCCATTACCCAGGAAAACACTGGGTAATGATTTTTTTTTTGTTGACAACTGTTGCAGACATGTCTCCAGCTATCATCACCCGAATTAATGAGAAAATTGCCAAATGGTGGAACACTGCATCATCTGAAGGAGCGCAACGGCTCCCCGACGAAGACCTCCGACAGGAATTCACTTGGTGGTGAACGAAGAAGTGGATGTAGAAAATGGTTGGTAACTTGTGGTGTTTTTCTTCTGGGGTGCGCCTTGATCACTGCCGTGGGATTGCCCATTGCCCTGGAGTTGCGCAGTTCTCATCTTCTCGAGGCGCGTCTTCAAGTAGTCAGGAGACTCCTCTCGGAAACACCTCTCGTCGACGGGCACAATGACTTCCTCTGGAATTTGAGGCAGAACCGGGGACTCCACCTCGATGATTTCCCCTTCGACAAGGATCTCTCCAGGAATACCACCCTGGGACCTCTCTGGCAGACTGATCTCGCTCGACTCCACCAGGGCAATATAGGTGCACAATTCTGGTCCGCTTATGTTCCCTGTGAGGCGCAGTTCCTCGATGCTGTGCAGCTCACCCTCGAGCAGATTGATATCGTAAGGAGGCTGAGCGCTAAATACCCCGCGAGGATGAGATTCGTTACTTCCAGTGAGGAGCTCAAAAATGCCCACAAGGACGGGGTCCTCGCCAGTTTGTTTGGTATCGAGGGTGGACACAGCATTGGCGCTTCCATGGCTGTGCTGAGGAGTTTTCATCTCCTCGGCGCCAGATATATGACACTCACCCATAAATGCAGCACTCCATGGTATTTTACATAATTTTTAATCCTTCTCTCGTTATTTTATTCATTTATTTTTATTTATTCGTTATGAATTTTAAACCCGACAATTTGCCACATCCGATATTTTAATATTGACAATTTTTCCTTGGGATGGCACAGGTCTCATTAATTCTCATTGTCCGTTATGCTTGAAAATCAATAGAAAGGCGTTTCTTCGGGTTAATGACGGGTTCTGCTTCCAGGGCTGATTCCTCATCCGCGGAAGATCCGAATGAATACGCCCCACTGGACTTTCACAGCGATGGGCTCTCAGCCTTTGGCAAATCGATCGTAAAGGAACTCAATCGATTAGGAATGCTCATCGATTTATCTCACGTTTCTACTCGCACCATGAAGGATACCCTGGCCATCACCAAAGCACCAGTTATATTCTCCCACAGTGCGGCTCGTGCACTATGCAATTCTTCCAGCAATGTTCCCGATGACATCCTTCGTAATCTGGTACGCGAAATCCATTGGAAATTCATTCATCCATTTTTACCGTAGACGAGTTTCGAATTGAATATAAACGGGCGAGAAAATTAATTAAAACGAAAAGACAATTTCATCAGTATTTTTATATCTTTTATAGTCAGTAAATGGGGGACTGGTGATGATCAGCTTTGACAGCGCACATCTGAGCTGCGGAGATAGGGCCTCCATGTACGATATAATAGGTAAATATGTAAAATAATTTTCAATTTTTTTTTCACGTCAGAGAATATCTCCGGATCTTCCAAAAATATTGATTTTTTGCTGATGATCTTTTTTGTTGAAAAAATCAAGGCGCACAAAAAAGGTCTTCATGAAAATTTTGTTATGTCAATGGAAATCTAGCCAGTGATCGAAATTACATCAGTTTAATTATGAATCCCGGTTCTTAGCGCACATAAATCACATAAGGAAGAATGCCGGGGTGAATCACGTGGGTTTGGGGGCTGGTTATGACGGGATAATGAATCCTCCGACGGAACTCCCGGATGTCTCAGGGTATCCTCTTCTCCTCGCGGAATTGACTCGCGACCGTCGGTGGTCCGCTACTGACATAAAAAAACTTGTCGGTGGAAATCTCATCAGGGTGATGAAAGAAGTCGAGGATCATGCCGCATCTCTCGCTAATCAGTCTCCTAATGAGGAGTGGATACCCCAGGAAGTCATCGAAGACACCTCCTACTGCCGATATCACGACGAGTGAAATTTATTTATTGGAATTAGCATTTTGTCATTCATATCGTACATTTATATAAAACGTGTTTATAATATTCCGTGCACAATTTGTATATATACAATGGGCAATGATTGATAATATAAATAAATAATTACATTTGTTTCTATGTACAGATTAAATTATTTTTAATGTGATTTCCTGTCATTTTTTCAGTTGCAATTTTTTGAAGATCGTTAAAATTCATTGTAAATTCGGAAATTTTCCATTTAAGTCGCCGGAAATTTTTGGTAAATATTGTTGATATATGGGGGGAAAGGGGGAAGAGGGTGAGAAAGTTAGCGTTGGAGGAGAGGGAAGGAGAATCGAATAGAGAAGTCGTAGGAGGGGTTTTGAGAGATTACCACTGACCGACTCGACTCCTCCGCACAAACTTTTATTACAGTTGACAACCGGTCCATCGCTGGTTCTACCAGCACGTGCGCGCAAACTAAATAAAAAATGATTATAATTAACTAATAAACAGAGAGTAGTCCAACTAGATTATCCGTTTATCAGTAAAAGGAAAATAAGAGGAGTCGAGTGCGAAAGTGTAAGTCATTTCACTATTTGTTCCACTTACACCACTTTTCCTCCCATTGTTTCGGATCAAATCATCACATTAACTCGCGCAAATTATTTCCCCCCTTTCAGCTGAATAATCATTAATTTTACTGCATCATCCCTGCCTTGAGGGCTATTTCACTCGGAAAAAAATGAACTGTTTGACGCGCGGTTTAACAACATGCGGTCCTCATCACCCATATCCCTTTTTAATTACTTTTGTTTATTGTTGTCTTAATTACTTGCGATCCACACCGCTGATTCACTGTGGAATCATGTGAGCCATCCACTGTTCGGAGATTTTGCTGGAATTTTTTATGATATATATAATATATAAACGTGTCTTATATATTTTTCAAAGGGGTAGATTATCTGGTCTCCATTAATTTTCGCATCGCTGATCTCCAAGAAGTGAAAATCCTCTGAACAATTCCCCAACTCATTGAAGCAGCTCAATCCCAGATTTTCCACTCTCCATTTTCCCCGAGAGGTCGTAATCTCCTGTTATCTGGTTTCCCGATTATCCCAAAAAATACATCCACCACAATCTACTCCACAGATTCATCAGCCCGAGGGGTCATCATGCGGTACAAGGTAAGTCGGAAAATATAAATCATCAATAATTCTGCTCCGTCTGTCACGAGTCGTCGCAGGTGGACGCGAAGGTAAAACATAATCTCAAAAGAATCGTGAATAAATCATGAGGATTTCCCGCAGAAAAAACAAATCTGCAGAATTAATTTGAATGAATCTCGCAAGCGTTGAAAAAAAATCTGGAAAATTTAATATACCAATTTGAAAAACATACTCCAAATGAAATTTCCCTGAAGAATTAAAATCTTCTGGATGGAATCGTAAATTGTCCGTAATTATCCTCGAATTTTTCAGTCCGCGGATGATCGCGCGTTGTAGAACGCGTGTCAGCGCACGTGTTATCAATTGGACGGGTGCCTTCGAAATAATAAAATGATATTTCCCCGTTGTCCGGAAGAATGTTGTGTTTGTGTGGTTATCTCGTTGCGCGTCGTTGACCTCCAACTATTCATGAAGAAGTCTCGAATAGTCGCTATCCGAGCGACTGAACACTCGATTGTTCTCGATGAGCAAATAAGACGATAGTGACACACATAATGCCCCTGTACGCAATGCCAATTAATTAATATGTGCGTCAATCGTTGTATTTTTAAACCCCGAAGAAGAAGGAAGTGTCGAGATGAAGAGGTAGTAGTTGAGTTTAGAGGCCCCAATGTAAATCACATAACACCTCACTTTAGCGTCAAGTGATGGTACATACGTGGATGCTGTACATGAGGAGAATTGAGCTCAGTATATTGGGCATTATCAGAGGCATTCAATGTAATGATCATCATCTGTACTGATCATTTGTACTGATCATTTTTTTCACAATCGTCTGCTCCTGAATTTTTCAACTCACTCCAGTTATTTTTAATCGCTTACTGTTTTTGCGTCTCTACCATTTGCCATGGGTAATTTATTTAATTAATTAACCGATGGGGCCTTCAAACATCGGATGTGGGGCGTGATTGTGAGAGTCCTATCGAATTCTCTGGGGCTTCTACGTGAATTAATTCGAGTTATGGTGCAGCGCAGTTATCGTGTGATATCCGAAGTATGTGGTTTTATCATTTTCGAGAAATATGAGAATCATATTGTTAAGTTCGCACCAGAACTCATTGTTGTCTGATTGTTGGATTATGTAACGTGCTAATATGGAAATTTGCACTTGGATTGGCAGGTAAACGATCCGGAGAGTAATGACAGGGGCTCCAGCATCATGGAGCAGGATAATTCCAGTTGGTGAGTTGCCATGGGAACTTTGTACCCAACTTTATGAATAAATGGAAACATTTTTTTTTTAATATCTCACTCTGAACTTCACTCTTCGAAATCGTTTGGTGTGCGCGAAATTCAGCGGACGTGCGAATCCCCAAATCTGTGCACTCCAAATTCACTCTGAACTTTTTGGTTTATTTTTTTTTTGGTTCAGGTTTAATAGAGAGTGCGGAGAAAAAAAATCGTCCAAGGAGAGACGACTTGTGATCGTTGTTGGTTTGTTAGTGGTAGCTGTGATTGCTCTTGTCGCAACGCTCTGTCTTCAGACGATTTTTAATGCAAGGGGAGAGGAACCGGAAATGTGTCAGAGCGAGAATTGCATAGGAACAGGTATTTTTGGAATAGTATTTTCCAAAGACCTCGATGATATGGAAATTAAACGATTCCAATGAGTTCATAATTAACGATAATTGCCATTTCCGACAGCTGCGAGAATGATCGAGGGAATGAACAGAACGGTAGATCCTTGTGAAGATTTTTACAAATTCGCGTGCTCGGGGTGGATCACAAGGCATCCGATTCCACAGAGTCAAACCTCGTGGGACCAATTGAGTCTTCTACGGGAGGAACTTCTGCAGAATCTCAGGGTCCTCCTCGAGGAGCCCGATCTCCCCGATGATTTACGTCCTGTCAAGCTGGCGAGGTCTCTCTACAGGACTTGCATGGATATTGGTAATTAAAAAATCGTCAATAAAATCATTAGAATAAAATTTAATTCGGCACCGATATGAATCCGTTTGCGACTGGATTAATTAATGAGTTGTTCGTTCACCAGAGAGTGTTGAAAAACTAGGACTGAAACCGATTTTTGAGATTCTCTCTCGAGTCGGTTTATCACCGGAGCCTCCATCGTTGAATGCTCTGGAAAATGACACTGAGATTGACCTAGATGTATCAAGAATAGCGGGAGTGGCCCAGAGACACTTGGGTCTTAATCTTTTCGTGAATTTTTATATAAGCGAGGACGTTCGCGACACGACTCAAAATCGGATGATGGTAAGACTCACATTTATGCAATTTTCCCGTAACTATTCGATGTGATATCACAAGTTTTTTCCACGGTATTTATATTTTTTTCTCGTAATGAAATTGAAGGATAAAGAGATGTGATAAATCGTGGTCATGAAATTCCAGTAAAAAAATTCCACCGGAGATAATTCTGCATAAAATCGCCAAGATAAATGTTCAAGCGAAATTTTATTTCGATCAGATGGAGCAGGTCTCACCGGGATTTAGTGAACGCTATCTCACAGATCCCAATAGATTCAAATCAGAACTAATGGAGTACAAGCGTTACATCAAAGAAATGGTGGAACTAGCAGGCGTAACTCCTGAAAATAGTCCAGCATTTGCCGAGGAGATTCTCGAGTTCAGTACAAAAATAGCGAAGGTAACAGAAAAAAAAAGGCCACGTATGGTAAAATACAATCAACGGAGGGAGTTGAAAAAAAATAATTATTTCAATGTAAATTATTGCAATATTCCCAGACAATGGCAACGCCGGAGGAGAGGAGAAGCTCAAATCATTTGCTCCATGACGTGACTGTCAGTGACCTTCAGGCACTGACTGATGCACTTGCAATGAGAGTAAGCAAGAATATAAATAGATGGTTTATGATTTTTTATTTATCGCCATTCCCGACTACTCAAGGATCTTGGTAATCATTGGTAGATGATTGTTTCATATTTTTCACTCGATTTTTTAAAATTGATTATTCGATTCAAGTGGAACTGGACAGAGTATCTCGAGGCCGTCTTCGAGAATACTGATGTTATTTTGGACACTGATGTGGACAAGGTTATTATTATGGATCTGGATTATCTGCAGAAGCTACCTTGGCTGTTGAGCACTACCAATTCAGCCACTATTGGTAAACTGGGCCTTTTTCTTTCCTAAATTACTCATCACTGAATTTTATCGTACGTGTAATGTTTATAATTAGCGCGATTCGTCTGGTGGAGTGTCTACTCGACCGTGGCACCCCTGACCCTGCAAAAATTCCGGGATTTGGGCTTTCAGTTCTCCCAGAAGGTCTTCGGACTGAAGGAGAAGACTCCGAGGTGGAAGGGCTGCACCGGAAATGTCAATTCAAATTTTGGAATGGCATTGACCAATCTCTACGTCCAGAAGCATTTCAATGGCCAGGCGAAGGAAAAGGTTTTCATTCTGATCAATTAATATAAATTAATATTAATATAAATTTTTCTTATACTCTTGTGGTTTTCATTTATGTCATTCTCAAGGCACTGGAGATGTTCCTGGACATACGAGCGGCTTTTGACGAGATGGTGTCAGAGCTCAAGTGGATGGACGCTGGGACTAGAGCTAGAGCCCACAGAAAGCTCTACGCAATGAGACCGTTCGTGGGATTTCCCCAGTGGGTGACCGATCATGAGAAATTGGAAAAATATTACGAGGGGGCTGAAGTCATCCCTGGACAACTCTTTGATACATTCCTGAGACTGACAGACGTCGGTGCAAAAAAAACATTGAACAGTTTGAGGGAAAAACCTGATAAGGACAGGTGGATATCCACAGGAACGACAGTCAATGCTTTTTATAGTGCAATATTGAATTCTGTCAGTGAGTACTCATTGTACCTTATCCCGACGACTTTCTCTCGTTATCACACTAAACGACAATTTTTCTAGCCTTTCCAGCGGGTATCCTACACCCTCCGTTTTACGGGAACGGCCTGGAGTAAGTATTAATTTATCGAAATAATGATTCATCAATTGAAATAAAAATAAATACATCTGGTGTAGATCTATAAATTATGGAGCGATGGGTGCGATTATGGGACACGAACTCACTCATGGATTTGACGATCAAGGTGAGACGAAAAATAATAGCTCGACTGAATTTTAATCCATCGAAAATATTCTACACAGCTTCTATTCAGGAGTGAGTGATGATGATTTAATAATTGATAATTTGCAGGACGCAGATACGACGAGAACGGTAATCTCCGTCAATGGTGGAGCGACGAGACACTCCGGCATTATCACGAGAAAGTCGAGTGTATCATCAAGCAGTACAGTAACTATCATTTGCCGGAACTGAGTAACAATTTCACGGTGAGTAAAGTGGCCTTCCCCAAAACGTGTCAAGGTGCGTTATTATTTTCATCTAGTCTCTAATGATACGTTAATTTACTTCAGATTAATGGAATCAATACGCAGAGCGAAAATATCGCTGATAATGGAGGGATAAGGGAGGCGTACAGGGCGTATCAGAGGCTCAAGTCCAGGGGCCTGAGGAAACAGGCATTGCCCGGGCTGTCTGAATACACCCAGGATCAGCTGTTCTTTCTGGGATTCGCTCAAGTGTGGTGTGGAAATTATACAAATGGGGCTTTAAAGTCGAAACTCATCGAGGGGGCACATGCACCCAATCATTTCAGGGTTATTGGAACACTCTCTAATAATCAGGAATTCTCCAGGGCCTGGAATTGCCCACTTGGGAGTTCTATGAATCCACCGCACAAATGTATACTTTGGTGAAATAAATACCGGCGTGAACAACAAAATTTTGATTTTCAGAAATATTCACGATTATAATTTATATTATCGTCATACATGTTATCCTCGCATCGCAGTTAGCACTCCCCAATTTTTTCAATACCCCTTTAACAAATTTCCACAATTTAATCTCTCCAGAACTAGACGCTGAAACTATATAATTATCTCTGCACTGTATACACTTGATCCTGGCCTCGTGAGCATCTGTTTCGAGGACTATGGACTTGTCCTCGATATTATAAATCCTCAATTTACCGTCCTCGTGGCCGAGAGCTATGAGCTCATTATCCTCCTGATTGAGAAAATCAATGGATATGATTTTCGAGGGGAAATTCTCCTCCGTGGAGATGCCTGCGGTTTCTACCGAGTAAACGTCAAGTCTTGTATTACAAACGATTAGATATTTGGCGCCGTCCGGACTCCAGAGAATATTGTCCACGTATTTAGCGTCGTATTTGAAACGTGAGATCAAATTTGTGGCGTAGGCTTGACGTCCTTTTACCAAATTCCAGGTCCGGAGGACCCCATCGGCCCCTATGGAGAGAGCAAGTTTACCTGTTGGGTGAACTGAAATTGTGTTCACTGGTGAACCTTTGTGGGGGGATTTCCAATGTTTTTCCAGCTGCCAATTTCCACAGCGAACAATTCCGATACTGCCATCACCACCACAGGAGAGGAGATGAGTCGCATCAGGGGTGAATGCCAGATGATTCACTGTACCTGAAAGAATCCAGTGAAAAATATTCGATCATGTATTTGGGATGTGTTTTCCTGAGTTTATTCTTCTCGTCTCAGTCCTTCGAGTATTTCGTCAGAATATCTACCTTCGTGATGCATGAGCTTCCCCGACTCAGTCCTCTGTTTCATATCGTACAAATAAATCGAGTCATCAGCACCCCCCGATGCCAAATAATGTTTCTTAGCTGTGACTGTTCTAATGCTAGCCACGTGGCTGTGTGTGGCAAAACTCCTCTCCAATTTCCACTTCTGCAAAAATTTTAAAAATCCTCAGTCGAAATTTCGACAAAAACTTCAAGCCACATATAAATCCCTACTAACCAATTTTTGAATTATTATAAAAAAAATCGATCCTAAATTGAATCGAAATAAATAAAAGATCATAAAAAATTCCAGAAAAATTAAAATCAATTCCAAAAAATCCAACAGTGCACCAAAACATAACCCAACTTCACAATTCTTCAATCTACTCTATAAAAAAATAAAAAATACCTTTTCCACTTTCTGCACTTTGTATCCGAGCAAAAACTGCTCGTAAGTGCCAACAATGATTTCGAACAACTCCATAATCCGTAAAAATAAAAAAAATCCTTCAGTAAAAAAAGCATGGACTGGAAAATGTTATGAGCGGGAAGCCGAAGGATGCATTCTCATGTAAACGTTCATGACGGCGGGGTACGCGTATTTGAGTCGATTTTGAAATTAATTGATTGATTAAATTATCTTTCTCGCAATTTTATCACCATCCAGGCGCTAGTCTCCTCAAAACAGGACAACAATCGTAAACACGTGCTTTTGGCACAGGTGGAGAAACACAACGGAAACCAAAAAACGTCAAATTTCCTTCCCCTCAAGTGTCGACTTGCGAGCACGTCCGGAAACTACCGAACAGCTGCGGAGAAATCAATACCGCTAGACTTGAAAAGCTCTGGTGATCCGACAGAGTAAAAAATCCAGTAAAAAAGTTGTTCACCGGGTGAAAGAGGTACAGTTGTGGTGCTCCAGCACCGAGACAGGGCATCAGTACCAATTGCCACTGAGTTAGCGAAAAAAAAAAGCCGGCAATGGTGCCCTGAGTACTCCTCTCTCATCGACGATAAGTGCGAAGCTTAATAAATCTCGGTGAAAATGGATGAAAACCTCAGTCGGGGTTACGTGCAGCTGGGGAAGGCAAGGGGTATGAACGAGTTCAAGTTCAACAATGGCCTCAATCATCTCACACCCCCAGTTGATCGTTGTGGACTTATTTATCTCTCACTTATACTTGCCGGTGTGGGATTTCTTTTACCTTACAACAGGTAATTATATCTGATCCGAGAAATCCATGGAATTTTAGAGGGAATTTCTCACTTCGGTGAAAGCTCCAGGAGCTTTTGGAGATTCCTAAATTATTATAAATGATCTTTTATTGCAGTTTCATTAGTGCTGTCGACTACTTTCAAACTCGTTACCCCGGCACGACAATTGTATTTGACATGTCCGTTGTCTACATAACAATGGCATTTTTCGCGGTTTGCGCTAATAATATTCTGGTAGAGACTGTTTCCCTCAATACAAGAATAACTTTCGGATATTTGGTGTCTGTTGTGACTCTGAATTTTGTCCTCATCTCGGAGATCTGGTGGGAATTCTTCGGGGTCACATCCTCGTACACTATCAATCTGGTTGCTGTAGCTATCGTATCGGTTGGCTGCACAGGTAATCCCAATTTATCCGTTCGATTCACTTTATCGGAAAGGTTTCCATTTTAATCTTGACGTGAGTGATTGATTATTATTTCTCCTCACAGTGCAGCAATCGAGCTTTTATGGGTACACATCCATGCTACCGAGTAGATATACACAAGCCGTGATGACTGGAGAAAGTAATATAATTATTTCGAATGAATCTCATATTTAAAAAAATATGATGAAAAATTAATTGAAATGAATTAAAGGTGCTGCTGGTTTTTGGGTGTCGATAAATCGAATATTAACAAAATCGATGGTGGACGACGAGCGTGAAAATACATCGATGTTCTTCGCGCTGTCGATTATGACGATATGCCTGTGCTCTCTCCTGCACAGGGTCCTGAGGAGGACAGAATTCGTGCGGTTCTACGTGAACCTCTGCCAAGAGCGTAATAAAATTACCCTGGAACCCACCGAGGATGTCGGACTAGTAAGTGAATTTCCAATGACACTAGGGGGATGTCCCCTCATTTCGTGATGCTTTTTGATATTTCCATGAAAGATGGACCCACTGGACCAGATCGGGGACCCCTCCAGAGGTCAATACGGAGTTCTCAAGCTACAGACAAGTCCCTTGGGACCTGAAGCCAATTCTGACGGCAGTGGGGTTCAGTACTCGGCCTTTTCCTTCAGCAATCCCGTTTACGAACCCAATGCACCTTCTGGAAATGGTCCAGGAAGTGCTGGGCCCACCTACAAGGTTGAGGATGTCGTTGTGATGAAGGGGACTTATGGGGGACAGGGGAGCAAGCCCTGGTCGGGGATCAAACGTGAGTTGTGGGTGAAATTTTTATTTATGAATTATATTTATGAATTATATGAACATCTTCAGGAGGACTCCTGGCAAGGCTGGAGGTTGCAAAACTGATTTTTCCGTACATGGGAAGCATCGGTATTGCCTATTTTGTAACCCTGAGCCTCTACCCGGGTATAGTCTCAGAGATAATCTCCTGCAAATTCGAGTCCTGGATGCCAGTCATCCTGATGGCGACATTCAACGGTGCAGATCTCCTCGGAAAGATGCTTGCATCGATTTCCTACGATTGGACAAGGAGTCAGCTGCTGTATTTCTCCCTAGCCCGAATTTTTCTCATCCCGTTGTTCCTGCTGTGTGCAATACCCAGAGACAATCCCATTCTGTCGGCTGAGGGATACCCAGTGCTGTTCTCCTGGCTCCTGGGATTGACCAATGGAATAGTGGGAAGTGTTCCCATGATCCAGGCGCCGAGTAAAGTCCCTGAGGAGCACAGAGAACTCACTGGTAATATCATGACTCTATCGTATACCACTGGTCTTACCCTGGGATCTCTCCTCGCTTACGTTTTGGACGCCCTCCTGGGGCCACCCATGACCACCAAACAGCTTTGCCCAAAGGCACCAGCTGCCACTGTCATCGGGAATTCCACTATCACTGTTGTGACAATGATTGCGAATACCACTCAAGCCACTGTGAAAAAAATTACGAAAATTCCCAGCCTCAGGAGCACTGCAACCACTGCATTGACTACTATTTTTACAACCTCAGTCGTTGCTAACACGACTGTCGGTTTATTCGAGACTGTTGCCTTCAATTCCACAACAGCGATGCCTCTGGTATTCGCTAATGCATCCTCCACCATCAGCAATGCTATTCTTCAGCATTAGGAAGTGTTTTCGTAGTTTTTACGTAGGTCTTTCGTTCTCTCAGATGTTGGGGAATTTTTTTACATTACTTCCAGTACAAAACACACATATCTGAGGTTTTCGTGAATTTTTCGGGGTTCTATTTCAAATATTTTCGAGGGAGGCTTGAGGGGCACGTGTGAAAAATTTAATTGAAAAATCTTGACGGGAATTCTATTGAATTATCTTGTCAGGAGGAGGAATTAGTTGAACGAGAATTAAATGTTTGACTGGATTAGAATTAGCCAAGTTGAGGATATCTAAGTTCTTTTTACGGTTTCATCGATTTTAAAAAGTGCGTGAATCTTTTTCTAAAATAGACTATCCATCTTTTTAAACTTTTTAAAATATTTCCAGATAGATTAAAACAGAGAAGTAGATGTAGATCTTAGCAGTTTTAATGATAAATGAGTTTTTTAATCGTTTTGGAATGATTTTAATAAGATCGCTTGGGGAAATCACTTGGATATCCTCAAAGAATTTGGAGCGGCAATTTTTTGAATGAGCAAATTTTCCACTGAATATCCTCGATGTCCTCATCATTTTTCCCACTTGTATCTTCCGTAGAAATTTATATCATCCGTCGAATTAAAATAATTTCCCTCAGTTATGTCGTGATTAAAACGAGATCTAGTCAACTCTGGGAAATATTATTTTTTTAATAATAAATAAAACAATAATAATTACAAGGCTAATGTATTCATCGATTCGGTAAAAAGAGAAAAAAAAACACGAATGTATTTTCGAAATTCGAAATATGAGAGGTACGTTTCAATGAGGACAAATAAATTGCCAATTAAGTCGTTATTGCGAGTTATTAATCTTTGAAATAAAAATTACACGTTTAAAATGCGTAAATAATTATTATTGTACGTATAAAAATGGAATAACACAAATGAAGATGAATCAAAAGCATTGGATTAAATAAAAGAATAAAAACACGCAAGAAATTAAAATAATATCGAGAGTATTCTCAAAAATTCTGAGAGAGTGGTATGTAACATTGTGAGTTGCACTTCCGCATTATGTTGATAATTACAATGTACTTGTTAATAACGTCCTAAGTTCGTGATATGCGTATTCTTTATCGACAGCCTGCGGCCATCGGTATGTACAAATAAAATAAATCTATGATGATTCATTTAATTGAAGAATATTTTCGTTATTGCTGCACTGAGAGGGAAATTAATTTTTCCCAATCGAATCGTTTGAAATTCAAGTGTCATTGCGGTATCGATTTGAAAAAATTCCAGACATTTTTTTTTTCTCAGCTTGTCCTGAGTATTTCGTCACACTGGGTTAACGATTTTTTGGATTTGGAATTGGAGGAGTTTTTCAGCGCTTTCATTTATTTTATCACAGTCGGACCTTCCAGGGGAAGGATTATTTGAGGTACTTGGCCGCCCAGTCTGTCCTGCCGTGGACTCCACCACTTGGGCGTGAAGTTAAGACACTTCCGAATAAATTTGGCTGGATTATTGATTTGTTCGAGGCTTCTGCACAGATAAAAATTAAATCCATTGGCGAATTCGAGTAAATATGTCTGTCAATTATGGTAGCTTTCAGATTTTTTATTCCACGTGGAAACGATCAAGGAAAAAATTAATGAATTGAAATTTTTTAATGGAGAAGAAAACTCACTGATTGATTGAGTGCCATAAACACTCGGATAAGGCATTCTTCCATTCTGCTCTGCCATGTACCGATTTCTAGCGAGGTAGTGAAGTGTCGTTTGACTGTCAATACTGTCTCTCTGCCCCCAGTACGAATCCGGAGGCTCTGTCAATTTTTCCGGGGTCGGTTGGGCCCCCAGACCATTCAAAACCAATCTACTTCTACCCACGTCTTCCCCGTTCCTGCAGATTAAATAACCGGAATAATTCTCTAGAGAATCGAAATTTTTTATCGAAATTATTTTACCTGTCGATTGAAAAAAAAAAGTTCCACAAAAAATTATAGAATCGGATCTAAGTTACGTATGGGGGTGAGAATGAAGAGTTTTAGGGAATAATTAGAGGGTTTAAGGGATATGATGAGTAATGACACAGGCATGACACAATCGATACCTGGAGGACAAGTTTGTGCTCTGGCCAGCGACGTACCGAGCGACACTGAGGTAATGCTGCTTCGCTGAAACCTTTCTCGTATTTTTCGGAATTGTCTGGGTGTTGCTCCAATTTCTGGAGGGCACTGCTTCGTTCCAGGCTGGAGTCACCCAACTGGGATTTAACTGCTTTTGATTTTCAATTCCATAATCCTCGTTCCAACTCACCCGATTTTCCTTATAAACTCTATCTGATAACAGTTTAGCACTCGTATTGTCAGAGAGTAATTTATTCCTGCAAATTTCATTAAGTAATAATTATATTGGCAGTTGAGAAATTCACTGGAATTTCAAATGTAATTTTTCTAGTGAGAGAAACACTCGTAAAACGAAAGCATTAGAAAGTCATAAAAATTTTTATGTGTCTCTCATGTTTTCACGACTCAACCGACCTACTGTTCCCAATAAAATCAATAATCGTTAAATCGATAAAACAATTCATCGTACCCCAACGAATTGACATAATCCTCATCCTCCCAACTCTGGAGACTGTCCCTCATCCTGTTATGATTCAAGAGTGGTAGAGCTGGTGGCACTGGAATTTTCTCCATGGCCCTGGACTCCATGATATTTCTATTGACATCCTGATTAAAAGTGGAGCCAGGGGGTGGAAAATTGACTTTATTAATGGCCATCTCCCTCTGGGCATTCCCCAGCTTCCGCCCACTGACCACCCGCGTAGCATTATTCACTTCGAAATAAGGATACCTAATCAGGAGTCATAAATAATTGCACTCGATGAATACTTGTGAGCAATAACGATTTGTTAATTTCAGATTTCCCTGAAGGCGGTACCTGAGTGCCTGTTGGGCAGTTGGCCTTTTAATCGGATTCCACTCCATCATGTCCTCCATCAGGACAATGGCTTCCTGACTGGCATTGGGAATCAGGTCCTTCAAGGGTGTTCTAGGTAAAATGGGAAATTTAAAGTTCATCGCTGCAGCCAACTGATAGCCCTCGGGCCAGTCGTCCTTGTCAGGTGTTCCTATTACTGCGCAAATCTTGAAGATCTCATCGATCTCGCTTTTCCCGGGAAATAATGGCCTGAATGTGTATAACTCTGCCATTATGCAACCAACAGCCCAAATGTCAATGGGACTGTTGTACGTGGTTGAGTGCAGAAGCACTTCCGGTGCTCTGTACCTGAATTATTTTTATTCGCTTTCTTCAATCCATTTTTATTTCAATGTTATTTGAGGTTGACGATAATTACCATCTAGTTGATACATAATCAGTGTAAGGGGGTCTCGAGCGGATTTCCCTCGCTAATCCGAAGTCAGCGATTTTTACTAGTTCAGGTCCCATGCAGAGAAGATTCTCTGGCTTCATATCTCGATGGAAGAAACCATGTTTGTGCATGAATGCCAAACCCTGGAGGATTTGGTACACCATGTTTCGCACTACCGGCTCAGGAAATAATTTATCTCTTCAAGGGAATAATTATGGCATTAGGAATAGCCGAAAGAAGAGCCCTCGGATATTTTATTATTATTAATTTCCAATGGGAGTTAATTATTGCTGACTCACCTGTCCTTCATTAATTGGTAGAGATTTTCCTTCATATATTCGAAAACAAAATAAAGGACGTCATTTTCTCTGATGACCTCCTTGAGCTTCACGACATTCGCGTGACTCAACTTCTTCAAGGACTGCACCAAAAAAGCTCATAAATAAAAAAATCTAATTCCTTAACGGAGGGAAATTATAGGAAATCATGATTCCATATTTTCTTTAGTAAACAAATAATATAAATTTTCGTGATTTATAAGGAAATATGATGCGATAAATTGAGCTGTGCGTGAATTTCAATGTACCTTGACTTCTCGAAGATTCATGGCCTCTTCCCAGGAGTAATATTTTCGCTTCATCCTCTTGATGGCAACTTTTTCTCCAGTGTCGACCCTCTGGCCGAGGACAACCGAGCCGAAGGTGCCATCGCCCAATTGATTGAGCGTGATGTACCGATTCATCTTCATTTATCAATTGAACATTAACTACTTATCTGCGCCACTCGACTCTTCTCCCTTGACGAATTTTCACCCCCCATTTTCCTGCAATCCGGTGATTAATGAATAATAAAATAAATTGGGGTAATTAGCCGCTCCACTTATTCTTTCGAAAATATATTTTCCTCGTTAATGCGGTCAGGGAAAATGCTAGGAGACGTTAGAGTCCACTGATGAATAATTTAAATCCCCACCCAGTATTCTACCACCTCAATCAAACATTCAAGTGTACTATAGACAATGTGAGCAGTCAGCTCAGGGGGAATTGGAAGAATTTACTGAGTCGATGTCATTTGAATACCGAGGAACTGATCATTATCTTTTTTACTATACTCACGCATCAAACGCGTTATTATTTTAGGTAAACCAGGTCGTGACACCAGAATTGATTCACGCTTCATTGATTAACTGAGTGGTAAGTGAACGAATCATCCCCAATTACTCCAGATTTAAATATTAAAAATACATGTACTTCATTCAATTTTAAAAATAGCGAAATTATTTCACTCCGTTTTTTCAATTATCATTTCACTCATCAAAAGATAATTAAAAAATTTTTTTTTAGATCCAGAGGTATTAACGATAACTCAGTCATTAATTACGTCGACTATTTACCCTTTACTTAACTAGGAAATAATGTGGGGCACGATTGAATGATCTCCAGAAATACCCGAGACACGCGATAAAGATCCACTATCGATCAAGCGACTTCCTTAGAAACCCCTGGAAATCCAAGACCCCAATCCTCAGCCCCGGGGAGAAATACTAAATCCCTATCCCCCGATCTACGATGCCCAATGCTTCCAGCCGTAACTGGGACACTAGACCAGTTCCAGTATTTCCAAAATTTGCATTTTCTTACGTGGCGATCCGTCTTCCAGGGGTTCGACACGCGAGACTATGGATTTACCGGTTTCTCGGGGGTGAAAGCCGAAATCCTATACACCAGAGTGCAGAATTCTTCCGACGATGAGACGTGCGTCCGATTTATGCCGATACAAATGTAAGATCAAAAATAATAAACGATTACGCTTTGGGGGTGAAGAGGGGAATGTCGTGGTTTTTAAAATGTTATAGATTTTTTTATTCACCTGAGGACGGGTTCAGAGAATTTATTTTTAAAAGTCGAACAGTTGCACTTTGATTAACACCAATTTCTTATTGTTTATTTGGTCTGTTTGGAATGATTGGTTTTGGATTTGTTTATATGATCCTCCCTTCGCGACAGCCACTGGTGAACTGTTGAACAGCGGCCATAGGGCGCCGTATCCATGGCTACCTTTTCTGTAAACTCGGCAAGCCCTGATACGCTGATAGAATTCAAATTTGGGGAGAAGGCGAAGGAAATCGATAGTTAATAAATACCACATCCATTAAAATTTCACTGTTTATTCTTGTGCTAATTCATTTTTCGGCTTCACTTTTGGTTGTTCTGCGTTTCTTCTATTATAAAAGATATTGTCGGTAAATGGTATACAACGCATGTTTACAGTATTTATTAGTTAGAAAAAATCTAATTTACGTGTGAATTGAGAAAGTGGAATGAGTCGAGTAAAAAATTATCTCTTCATCAATCAACGCAATTTATCTGGCTTCACCACTTGAAATGAATTAAAATCGACTCGATCCAATTTATCGTCACCTGCAAAAAAATTATTCATTGGAAGATAGTGAGTGATAATTAGACAGTTACCCTCGAGCAACAAATAATTTGAATAAATTCGAGTATTTCCGCCGTTATCAGTTCCCTTTAATTTACGAGTAATACTTTCTATTGTTGTAAATTTAATTGAACTCGGCAATAATAAATTGCACTGGTCTCATGATTTAATGGTAATAATCGTTGGTATGGATTCGGTGTAAAATCATGCCCCCATCGGTGCATGCCAATAATTCATCATTAATAATATATATATGTATATACTCTCTAAAATATACAGATCAACGTATTAACTAATTGAATAAATTCAACCGCTAAGTTTTAATTGGCTCGTTAAAACTGGAGACAAAAAAATTCTCAGTAACAAACAATTTGATTTAACTATAAAAAATATTTACATCGTGTTGATTCAAAAATTGACGCAATATAAACAATAAATGAACGTTAATTGTTCGTCTTGCTCAACAATTGTCGCCTACTCGCTCATCTCGTTTAATTCATTGCATTTTAATTTATTGTTATTCGTTAAATAATTGAATCCACGAATTCATTATTATTTACAAATTATGATATGTCAGCAGAAGTGGCTGTCAGGCTGGGGACAATGATTCAACGATTTAAATCGTGTTGTTCTGATTTTAATCGAATTTCGTCCAATTGTTCTGGGACTTTGTTGTCGACCCTGTGAAGGAGCTGCTGAATACATCGTCGATTTTATCACTCGATTCCTTGTCCTCGCTGCATGTATTTTTTTTTGTCGCGCCTGCACCATTAGTCAGACTGAATTTATTGAAGTCCAGTCCGTACTCCTGCAGGAGATCGAAGTCACCGAGTCTTTCTGCAGAGTTGGTGCTGTTGGTGCAGTCATTGGTGTTGTTTTTTGGAAGGAAATAGGGATACAAGGGATTACTCAGACCCTCCCCCATTTGGGGGATGTGAAGAGACTGGGTCATCTGCTTGGGATCCATGAAGGACTTGGAGAGGAGGGGATCGAAGTCGTCGTCACTGTTTGTGGAGCTTAACCGGATCAGATCCTGTACTTCTGATGTTGCCTGAATTAAAATCGAACCACTAGGTGAAATATCCGAAAATCATTGAAGTTTCTGAATTTATTTATCTCGTGATAATCCGTAATATTTGCACAGTCATTGATTAATGCAAATTGATTAAATTATTTTCGATTCTAATAATTATTTATTAGGAATTATTTTGCAAATATTGGAAAACGAAATTCATTGAGGGAATTCGGATTAAGCTGCATTAAAATCGATGGAATAAAACTCTGGTGTGAAATAAAAAAACAAAATGCACGTGAATTACCTTAACTTTAGTTGAGCAGAGGTCGGGTTTTAACGAGGGAGGAGTGTCACCACTCGTGGGAACATTCAGGGGTTCGATTGATGCTTTTGGTAACAGAAGGGGTAAATGCACTTGACTAGTGTCGAATGGATCATTCGTTATTTTTGATTCCTCATCAACTTGAAATATGTCAGTGCGAAATGGATTGCTGGAAGTGGTTACACCGTTGACGAATGGATTGGTGATTGCTGTGGGATTTATGTACTCATTCGCAACTGGTGGGTCAACCTTTAATGGTTTATCGAGGGCTTTATGATTTTTAACAATTCTCTCAATCGTTTTTTTAGCGAGTTTCGATGGTATGGTTTGATTGCAGGGGGGAATGAGGTAATTGGAGGGATTTTTTGGACATGGGGTTGCATCACTCGTGGGAATGGATGAGGGTGAGCCGTGCCGCAAGCGCCCGCTCCATGCAGGTCTCAAGCTGTCTAAACTGCGCACTGGTTTCAACTGAAATTTTGTATCCACAAAAAAAAAACAAACACTCAATCTAATGCGTGATAAACAGAGCTGGGCTCTTTCAAACACTCGAAATAAACCGATATCTGTGCCAATAAAAGTCGTGAGTGAATAGTCGCCGTAATTATTAATTCATAATTGTATTTTTGGGAAATTTATCGGAATCCAAGAGAGACAGTCAAGTTTTTGTAACGAATTAGCTTCACAAAAAATTATTATTCATTATAACTCGAGACGAGGTTTCATTTATATATTCGAGAAATATTACCCAGCCCTGTTACTAATTCATTAAAAAGAGAAAACCATACAATACAGAACAGAACGAAAAATAATGAGATTTAAAACGTATTGCTTGTATACCGGGTAAACCTTGCACGATAAAGAAAGCCATTGAGATGAAAAACCAGTGATCAATGAGAAATCGGTGGAATGGGGACGAGGGGAGGTACTTACGGTTCTGTCGACTGGTGGAGTATTTGGAAAGATGACGTCCTGCAGTTCATTCATGAGATCTATGTTCAGGCGTTCTGGGGGTGAGTCTGGCTCCTCAGGGGAGCCCGGACTCAATGGTGAGTATTGCTTCCTACTAACAACATCAAAGCCAAAAATTCACCACCAAAAAATTGTTTAAAAATTGATTATTCATAACAGAGATATAAAAAATGTATTCACAAAAAATTTCATTATCTCCGTTGATTGATATTTCACTCAAATTCGTATATTATTTAAATCGAATTGTTACTCTGAAATTTTGTAAGAGGTCTAATCAGCTCATTATCATGGAGATTAATTCCCCAGGATTAAGTATCGTGCAAGCCCTTCCCCAAAGATTACCTCGCGTCAGGAACATTACTATTCCGCATCCTAAGCTCCTTCCTGTAGCTTGTAGTGGCTGTAAATCCACTGGGTGATTTAGAACCACTCCCAAACATATTAGTTCGTCTATCGAGTGTGGGTGAACTGGGTGCAGATCGAGGCTGATGAAAGCGCATACTATTTTCACTGGCCCTCGAGCGACCTAAAAATTAAATCCACTAGGCATGACGCATCACTTAAACCCCCATACAATTGATCCACATTATAATGATTACCTTTCCACTTGAATCCCTTATACACAGTCTTCATATCTTTACCCTTATCCTTAACCGACTTGACAGCGAGTTTAACCGCGGGATTAGCTTTGTCCTTGACACTCCGGAAAAATGCCGAGCCCTCCTTTCTCATTGCGTACGTCCATTCACGGTATTGCTGCATTAATTTACTACTCGACTTGTCCGAATAATTACACGCCTCCATTTCAAATTCATCGGAGAACCCGAGGCCTGAATTGAGCATGTGCAGTCTTTCCTCTATAAACTAATTGCATTCTCCAATTAATTCCCAAGATCAATCAAGATAATTTTTCATCACTAATCAATATCACTAAATTTATGCATCGCTACGTCTACATTAATTTTTAGAATGGAATATTATTTGAATATGAATTGAGTTGAGTATCTGGAGTAAATTAATGAATTCACTGATGAAGGAAAAATGGAGGAAAAAATGCTTTTACTTGTTGAAAAATTTGCAACTCGAGCATTTTTCTGAGAAATGGCTGCATGGAGTATGGCCTGCTCTCGACAAATGCATTTTCATCGAAGGTAATACGCTCCCCCTGCTGAAGTGTCAGCGCCTCTCTGTAGCCAGCTGTCAGCTGTACCAAGGCACGTAAAAATGCTCTTGAGACACCGTCGCCCAGAAGTGCTGGCCTGTTACGCAATGCTTTTCTCAGATTCGTGACCTGCATTCAGCGAAATCATGCCATGAAAACTAATTTTAACTATAATTTGATTTTTGTGAAACTGAGTTTCTCACCACATCCTGCGGCAGAGACTCTAGATCCTGAAATGGCGACTCTATGCAATTACTGTCAGCGTTGAGGATAACCACATCACCTAAATCAGCTTTCTGAACTCTCTGCAACAGAACGTCAATTCAATTTCGCGACTTTTCGATAAATACCGGATTTTCACATTCATTTATCATTATGATGAAGTTAATAGTTTTCGAGGAATATGCTGTCAGATTGGAAGATATTCCTCGAAAACTCCATAGGTCGACTCTTTAGAATTTAATTAACAACCTGAAGAATTGGAGTGGGCACTCCAATCAAGAACGGCATGGGTGCTAACAGATAGTCCATTAGTGCGAGGGGTAGAACTGGTATATAAATATGCTGCCAAATCATGGGATATATGAGAGCATTGCAGGCTTGCACACACGCACTCAGCCTCGATAATCTCTTAGACGTGAATATTATTCTCCTCTCGTACAGCATTGATGCGAAGATAATCATCATATTGTGGGGATCGACAGCACTGAAGTACTCGGTTAAATTTCGATTCTCAGGTATACTAGGCAATTGAAATTGCCTGGGACTTTGGCATACGTAGGTGATGCTGGGATCAGGCAGGGGAATTGTTACTGATGTTCCTGGCATTGGGACATTACTCGCGTGTACGTCACCCAGGAATTTCCAGAGCTCCCCATTCGAGCTTGACGTTAAGGTTGCGATATGATTCAGTAATTTGTAGAACATCTCGTGCCAGGGGAGTGAGCTGAGCACTACGAGGGCAGTTTCGGTTTTAGGGTCGTGTCTGCAGAAGCCAAATGTCCATTTCGAATCAATACTCGTTAGGACGAAGGAGAAGTGCTGCACCATCGAGCTATTGACATTCCAGAAAATTCCAGTGATTATTATTAAATATTCGTCGAGACAGTTAATCACTTACTTTTCAAATTCACATGGATACGCAAATTTTGGAACAGATTTCAGCAGCTCCTGATCACCGAAGCTGTCCGGGTATCTCTGGAGAATCCAAGCTGCCTTTTCGCCCACTGGGGCGGCCACCTCGCAGAAGCACTCGAACAGATGCTTGACATTCTCCCTGGTAACATTAAATCGTGCACAGAGAAAAAAGTTTTGGAATTGGAGATTATTATTTCCTTGTCTCTCAGAAAGCCAACAACCAGATAACCAAGATAGTAATATCTGAAAGCCTCCCCTCAACCTGAATTTAACTGAACTTGACTGAAAAAGCGTAAAGACAATAGATAGAGCAGAGTGCGATGAAGGAAGAAGTTCTCACATTAAAAAATCAAATGACAATGACGAAACAATTCAGGTGAAAGCAATGTTACCCCAAACATATGATTGAAAAATATTACCTCAACCTGGAGCCCATGGTAACTAACTCAACGCCACAGAGAATCCCAAAAAATCCATCATGTCATAATCTCTGGGATAAAATTAATAAATTTGAACTCAAGCGAATAAGGTCGTAACGTCGATGATTTTTCCGATCATTTTATGACACGCTCCTCGTCATGGGCAATTCCGGTGTCACTACCATCACCACCTCCTGACTAATCATTCTCTCATGAACACTGGTCACCATGTGTAAGTGTTTTCCTCGTCGTGAAAGGGTGTTTGGCATTTTCCACATCTGTTTTGCCGACGATGCAGTTGACAGTTATGCCATCACCCACCAGGGGCACAGGAAAAATAACCACGCGATTCTGCCTCTTACATCAGCTCTCTCCACACAACTTGACGTACAGACCAAGTTTGTGGCTAAATCTCGGTAATTATTAATAAAAATTGCAGTTTGAGTCAGTGAAAAACGTCGAGAAAATCCACACAAGTTCAATCATGAAGATCTGGACGTATGAGCATGTATTCAAGTGAGTTATCGTAATCATCAAGTCTTTGGCGTCATAACCTCGGTGGAGGATGATTTTTACGAATGATCTTTGTGGTGAGGAGATTACATGGGATTTTTTGGAATTTCAGTCATCCATGGGAGACAGTTGCGCAGGCAGCACTTCGAAAATATCCAAATCCCATGAATACAGCTGTTCTGGGGACTGATGTTATTGACAGAAAAGTTGTCGATGGGGTTCTACATACGCACAGACTCGTCGTCAGTGAATTCAAATTCCCGAATTGGGCGCAGGCGGTATGTATTATCTGTAATTATTATAATGGGAGAGAGATGAGGGAATTCTGAACTTTGACATATTGGCAGTGAACTTGAATGTGACGTGGGTGATCGTTTCGTGATGGTTTCAATTAGATTTTATTATGAGCTAGTGCGACATTCATTCATGCTTTGGGCTTGTGATGACTTATGTAAGGTTTAAGTGGACTTTGGGATCGTTGGCACGTGCCAGGGATTTTGGTGACAGAGAGATTCGTAATTGTTTTTATTTCAAAGGGCAAAGGGCAGATGGTCGAGGGTTGGCGAGAGTGAATTACTAGGTTAAACGTCAGATTTAATGATGAGAATCATGAGAACCCCTTCTTTTCTTCTTTCGTGAACATCAGAGATGAAATTAGGGGGAAAAAATTTTAGACTATTTTTGAGTGACGTCGCGTGGATTGGGGAAGGTCAGAACTCTGAATAAATAACTCAGGCATTTTTTCAAATTTGTCTTTGTTGATGGAGAAAATTTTTAATGATCTTTCTGGAAAGCGTTGCCAAGGAAAAGTTAATTAAAGCCTTCTCATCATCTCTTGTTTAAACTCGTTTTTAATTCGAGGGAATACCGAACTCGTCGTACATATTTTACGTACAATAGCGTGGTTCCTTGGTTTTTCCCCTCGGCTAAGTTTTCATAAACAAAAAAGAAGGGTCTTGAATTAGTGAGGGAGTTAGGACGATGGCCCAGAGCCGGATATTCGAAAGTTTCGGTAAAGTCTCCTGAGACAAGAACCGTAGTTGAAGATGGAAGGGTTTCATGGTGGACGAGGGTGCAGAGGAGGGAAGAATGAAGGAGATGGGTGGGCGTGAAAGCTGTGAGATACGCCAGGGAAATTACAAAACAGCATCGGCTACATGAACTTTCATAATGAGCGTCTGGTTGGCGACTTTCCAAGGCTAACTTCAAGAAACAGAAAAAGGGGGCATTACTGAAGCCCTCGGAGAATACATCATTTTACTTTTTTTGATGAAAATTTTTGATCGTTGGGGCGTTTTTCTTATGAATTTCTGAGATCCACTCGGTCTCAGTTGTAGTTGAAAAATAATTCAGTAGCCGAGACGTAGAACGAGACCATTTATAATACAGTTTTTTAAAATATCGATTGAAATTATTATTTATGAGTAGGTGCCAAGATTAGGAATTAAATCGATACAGCTGTAGCTTTTGAAAATATTTTTTTTTGGAATTTCCAAGGGAAAAGAGGGCCCTTGCACACGAAAATCTTCCATTAGCATTTCCTCCTGAAATTGTTCCAAAGGATTTGAAGCCCTCATTCCAGTCCCCCATTATTCATAGGGAAAAGCTCCTTACCCACTAGTTTGAATCCCTCAAAAAAATAAAAAAAAAATGGGGGAGAATCAGAGAAGGTGCAGGATCGCAGCAACTTGAAAGAGGTGGTGCGATGAGAGAATGTACCCTGGCATTACCACATGTTGGTAAAAAAAAAACCATTGCAAATAGAGGGAAAAACATTTATGTATTCCACTGGTACAAAAACACCCGGATTCTTCCCCTGTTTTAATCATGAAATTTTTTTCTCCCAGTTCATTCAAAGCGAGATCCTTTCATTCCCCTTTTCTGAGTCCAAGCCCATCATGCCTTTTCTCCCTCTGCTATTAAAAAACCACCCTTTGTTTAATCAGAAACTTCTCAAGTACAGGGATAAAAAAAAAAGTAGATGAAATTTTCCAGAACTAATTACAAAGTTTTTTAACGAAATTTTTACCCACAATTTTCCCCATCGCTGTAGAACAAAGTGTAATGGTCATTATGTTCCACTTCACTAGAAATTTTTAGCGGTGAAGGATTACAATGAGAGTATGAAAATTCGAGGGGAGGGGAAAAAAATAGAAGACTTGGAATAATTGAATTTTTCCTTTTTATGAGTGTGTATGTGCATTTGAGCCAATCGTTCACCACAATGGCAAGTGAAAAAGTAATAGGAGGACCTCTAGTGCGCTTTAATTAAGCATTTGACGATGATCCGTTTGGAGCTTGTAATTAGAATACATAATTAAACGGTAGAACAATAATTCACGAGCACTTAAAGTGGGCCCCAATTAGCGTCTTTCGCTGTATAAAGGAGGCTAGGGGAGAGGAAGGATTTTAGTTAACGGATGCGGAACAAGTATTCCACAATTATTCATGCTAATTTGGAATTTACATGGTTGTTACGTTGAGGATTGTCCAATTCTCCCCTCCGATTGTCACTCGGACAAATCCATTTTCAAAATAAAAAAACTCTCAACGCTTCAAACCTCGTGATAGATTAAAAGTTTAAGTGCTCGGAAAGATTTTCTGCTGTTCTTAGAACTCTATTTGTAATTGAATTTTAATTGGATTATTCGAACTATTTCAGCTAATTGGGCATGCTAAGGAGTGTTATGCCAGTGAAAGGAGTGAAGTGAATCCAGCCAGTAAAGAAATGGTCCTGAAGACGAGAAATGTAAGTAAGGCCAGTCTATTAAGAGTATAATTCTATCGACTCCGAGATTTATTTCAGTTGAGAATATCTGAGGGAAGGGAATTATGGTTGAATTCTATTTTCATTGGAATTTTATTCCATTTTAACATGTATTTATGATCAGGTCGAAAATGCATGCATTTTTCGGAATCACTAATTTATGGAAAACCCAGTGAGACAGAATATTCGATCTGTATTCAATTTTAATTTATCCATTGAATTTTCACAATGAATAAGAGATACATTGACGCTCTCGGTTTTAAATTGAATGGAAATTCAAAGGTATCAAAATTATACTAGTGGAATTTCCTCTCGACTCGTCTATTGTCGTAGTAAAATGAAAATCCTCGAAAATCCTCCCAAAAAAAAAATTATCATATCTGGTTGCGAAGTTCATAATAATTTCTACCGCATTACGGTCCCGATAATAAATAAATTCGGGTTATAAAAGTTAGTGGAAGACATGTTGGTCCAGATACTTGAATTAAGTTTCCTCTGACCGTTCAAGCGATATCTGCAAAGCGAAATTGTAGGCAAATCCCTCGACCCTTTTATTTGCCTTTAACACTCTACACTTCACTCCTTCAACATCTACCTCTCAAAGGTGCCCATTTTGATCTCGACTCGCGTTCGGAATTATGAAGCTCGTGATCAGCTTGCCAACAGGATATCAAACGAGCAACGTTTCTCGATGAGCTTGTGGCCTCGTATCTCATAACCCCGGGGCAAAACTATTGCACCACCAAAATCGATTATCAAACACATACTCCGTCGTACTAAAACAGTTTCTGCACAATAGCACATGGTAGACGAGACAGTTTGTAATTTCGTCTCGGGGAAAACCAAATAGTCTGCATGTCAATGCCCATCCGTGGAGTATTACTTCCTCGATATATTTTTCAGTTACACGCGTTTCACTCTCGACTCCCTTCATCTCTACATGTCTCTGAGTTTATATTTTGACACAACGACAAATGGAATTTTATCCTGACTCGAAATTAGTTTTGTTTCCGGGCTTTCCTTCTCAATTGCCTTTTTTTACGACCCCCCCTGCCCCCCCAGCCCCACCATTTCTTCTATTTTTTTCCCCTCTTTTTCACAAATAACCGTGCGAAATTGCAACGGCAGTAGCAGAGTCTTCGGTAGGTAGCAGAAAAATTACCTGTCGTCTCTGCGTTCTTGGAATGACGTGCACGTACAAAACCCAGATCGTACGATTTATCTAAATCCTGGATTCAGTGGGGTACCACTGCGGTACTGCACTAGGATCGTTTTTTATATATATATATATCTAACACTGCAGTCATACAGGTGGAGAAAATAAGCGACATATGAAGTAAAAAAAAAAGAATGGAGATACTGAACGTAAAAATAAATCGTGTCACAGACGTTTCCTCCACTGTCTTATAAAAATTAAATTATTTACTTCCGCCGCGTAAATTATTTTCATTTTCACTCAGCTACTGATTCGCATCGGCTTCAGGTGTACCTTCGATTTTCATGATGGTGGCATTAATCATAAATTTTCTCTTCATTGATGTAAACTGCCAGGTGATCGAAATCACCTCACGTCTCGAGGAGAAATCGATTTGATGGGTTATTGATGCGTCCATTACCCAGTGTGTGGTACAAACCAGTTCGGCATTAGAATATGAAAGTCGATGGGGGGTGGTGGGTGGAGAGGAAGCGTCGGGGCAAAGGGGTGAGGGGGTGGGTTATAAAGGTAACCAGACAACGTATTGTTGAGGGATCTAGAGGAAAAAAACGATAGCGATGAAGTAAGACGCCCGATGCATTAAGGCCAATGATGGACGATCCTCAGGTGCTCGGAGAAATGAAAAATAAGGAGAAAGGGGGGAGGGAAATGGATGAAAAAAAAAAGCCACGTGCGAAGCAACCTTATCCGAACCACTGGGGGAAAGCCGTTACGGGGTAGATCTTTGCCATTTATCGACAATGTGACTGTATAGTATGGAGTTTCCGATTCGCTGGGTGAGATTTCATGGCTGTTATTTTTATGCCGAGTTTTTTTTTTATATTTTTTTCATCTTTTATGGTGGGAACGATTCTTTGAACAGTGGCTTTTATGGATTCCAGGGGGAGGGGGCGAACCATTCTGCCCCACGGGCTTCAGTGATATCGATGAATAGAGTACGCCGATTATTCAATATTCATGGACACGTGAAAAAAATATGATTTTTTTTTGTACTCTCGGCATGTATCGGGGATTTTAGACGGAGAACGGAGCGCAGAGTGATTTTATTCGTTTTCACGGTTTCATAGGATTAATTCTCTCGTCTTCATTTTTTGTGTCAATAAAAATATTGATAACTCCGACGATTCAATTCACCCCGGTCTGTAAATTCGATATTCTTTTATGATTCGTTCCCCGAAGAGTAGCCATCTTTGAAAAAAAAAAATAACAATGTGTTATTTCCTAAAAACAGTAACACTTAAAACCCTTTGTTGTGGTGCCGCATTTACAAGCAACTGTACCAGTACAGCCATATAAAGCGAAACGAGTCGCCAGAGGGATATATGGGTTACAGCTTTTCCACCTATCCACCCAACGATGGGTGGAAGAGAAGAGGGAGGTTGGGAGGGTTGGTGAGGAATATGTGTATGGTTTTCCAGAGGGGCCCTTGGTAAAAGATCTCGCGGGCAATTCCGCGACCTTTCTCTACATCCTGTGGCTTAATCTAAAATTGAACGATTCCCTCGGGTCGTGTCAGAGGGTTAAAAGGGGAGTTGTGGAGATGTGGGGGGAGGCCAAGAGGTTTTCGGCTGCTTTATCCAGCGCCTGCGCCCACCCACTTCCACCCACTTCCACCCACTTCCACCCATTTTCCTCCCCCCCCCCCCCCCCCGCAACCCCCTGGCTAGGGGGGCCGCGGCTCTCGCGTTTCCGATGTATTCTACATAAGCCCTGGGTCCAGGGCCGCGGGTCGTTGCCCATACCACCGGTTCGAATCCCCAGAGGCAAATATCTCTTAGCAATTTAGCCCTCTCTCTACCCCTCCTTTCTATGTGCCCTTCCACCATCCCCCTCACTTCACCTTAAAATTGCGCGATGCTCACCATTGTGTACACAATCGGCTTTTACAGGTAACACCGGATGCATTTGCGTTTTCAACGGAAAAAAAACCCGGTCCCAGCAATATTTATCCCACTTCTTTTTTTTTCAATTCACCTCGTATCCTATTTTTCATTTTTTTTTTACCCTATCTCGTGTTGCCTTGTTTTTATGGGAACGAAAAAGATGAGGAAAAAAATGGACGCGAGTGACTAGCGAATCGTCTATTCACACGTTCGATCATCTCGTCAACGGGAAATTGTTTTTTCCGGTTTTAGAGGTGGGAAAACAAAAATTGTCAAAGAGTTGACGATGTGTATATTTGATGCGCAGCTTTACGGCACGGGGGGTGGAGGGAGGGAATTAGTGTCACGCGGGGAGGAAATATTTATGAGTATCAATACACTTCGAGTATTCGTGGAAATCCTTTGATGGAATTTTTTTCGGGGGATTTTTTCTTGTTTCAGTTAATGCTGGATTTTTGGAATGTGAAAGGTACTCGGTGATGGTTATAATTTGATGAGAAAATTACTGGAGAATGAAATTCGATGAATTTGATTAATTATCGCATTGGAAACGTATGCAATCCAATCGCGAATTTATTCGACGAGAAAACCAATGGAAATTATGGATTTTCTCTCAATAATTACACGATAATTAATGGAGAGCACAGAAATGGAAATGGAGGATGGAAAAATTCTTAAAATTTCGATTAATCCAATCATAATTCCCGTAATTATCGAATTTCAGTTATTACATTATATACTCCGTAATTTTTATTATCCACAATATCTCAAAGAAAGATTCATCTCATTATTACGGCGCGTGTACCATTCTCACTTCCCAAAAACGTGTCATTTTTTAAATGTTTTTAATACTAGAGTAAAAATAGCATTTTGTCAGACGAGTAATCACACCCGATAAAAACAGAGTTCGACCTGAAATCGGTCTCGCGAGGCTGTCACCCAGAAGCAATAATTATAAATGAAAACAAAGCAGAATAAAAAAAAAATTGTCACGTTTTTACGACTTCTCATCTGCATAATTGAGCGGCACTGTTTCCCTTTTTTCTGCCCCCGGTTGTTTCGAGTGCTTTTATGGATCACGGCAAATGGAATTTTTACGTGTTTTTTTTTTCTCCTTTTTTTTGCGAATGGAAATTAATAATGGAGATGCGCTGGATCGGCTATACATTTGGGGGTTTGTGATAGATATAGGGAAACGTTCTAGTGGCTGAACGTCGGCTCCCTGTGGACCGACCGTTGATGGAGAGCCGAGGTACATGCTTCACATATATACAGAGAAAGCCACCTATATACTGTTGCCTGGGTGACTGCACACAGACGCTTTTGGCGGTCTCTCCCTCCAACTCGACTGAATTATTATCTAGGCTTTGCTAAATCATAAAAACAACAAATTGCACGCGTTGGGTAACACGAGAAAAAACCACAGCTCGTGTCTGGGATATGCATTTCATCCGTGTTGAAAAAAAAAAATAAAAATTTGTCCAAAAAGGAAACGAAATGGAGAGAAAAAAAAATCCATTGCTTTTGTTTCATTTTTTCACGTTTTTTGTATTTTCCATGGGTAGATTGAAACCCGGGGGACGAGCTGTCTCGGTTTAATGAAAAATTGAAAAATCTATTTCGCGTTTTATGGGGAGTTTTTTTTTTTTTTCTGATAGAATCAATTCATCGTGTTTGCGACTATTTTTCGTGGGAAATTTAGAGGGCGAAGGGTTGAATTACGCATGAATTTTTTATCTGGAAAATTCGGATAGATTTACTGAGGATTTTAAAGATTTTGAAAAAATTTCTGGGGATTCGTTGGAGGTGCGGTAGTGACGTTTGCGGTATCGCAATCATGCGCTGATTCATTATGCTATTTTACTGGAGTTGGCTTGTAATGCCTGACTGGGATGAACTGGGATGAACTGGGATGAACTGGTATGAACTCCCCTCTGATTCACTTGAAAAGCCGACGGACGCGTTTGTGCGTGAGAGGAAGCCGTTACCGTCGAGTGGGTAGTCTGTAGTGGCTGAATAGACCCAAGTGAATACCCTAAATCGTGTAGAACGTCGGATGCAATCCTCATATCCTCTTCAATAAATTGGCAATGGGGCCCGTATTAACGAGGATAAACCCCGATTTTAAGTGAATTTTAAAAGTGAAATGGATCAACATTTGCTCCATTTCCATTTCATCAGACCAGACCGACTGAATTTTATCCCACCATTATTACATTTTAACTCGATATTTCACCGACTAGATTTCACTCCGCGTCCTCCACTCCTATTTTCAATGAATTTAATAAATATACAGTTGTCATTGTGCATGCAAAAAAAAAATACTGGATCAATCCCCCGGGGGCGGTGAAAATGTAACTCTTCACTTGCCATCTGCAATTTGTCAGCGGAGAAAAATTCACTGAATACATTTCCAACGAGAATTCACAAATTTTCAAACTATAAATCCTCACGACTGTTTGCATCGGACAAAATGGCCACAACGGAGCCACGACGATTTTCCAGAAAAAGACACATTGAAAATGGCTATTCCATTATTTTTTTTTTCGCTGATCTCTCTCTCTGTTTGAGATTCTTGTGTGCATATACTATAAACTCGTAGTTCGTTAAATGAAAAGCAAACGGGTGGAATACGAGTGTCGAAAGCACAGTGATAGGTGACGGGGGTGGGTGAAAGGGGGTGCAATGTGTCCGTAGGGTTTGAATTGTGCAAACATTGGTGTGAGGTGCGGGTGTTGCTCACCCACTCTGACGATGAGAAAAATTTTCAATTAACCGATGCAGGTACCGTGTCGCTCCTGCGAAAACCACCGGAGAATGCGCCCTTGGGATACACCGAGAGGGGGTTGCAAAAATAAATACAAGGTTTAAAATAAAAAAAAAGAAAAAGAATAGCCAAAAGTTGGTTACTCTTCGTTGTTGACTTTAACATTTTTCCGCGTTTATTTATTTATTTTTGGTGAAGTGAGATAGTCCCGGGGTTGGAGGCTGAATAAACAGGGGAAAGGGTACGATTTTGGTTGCACGTGAAAAAAACAATCATTGAAATTAATTAAATTCATGGAGTCATAATGTTTATGACAAACAAAGAGACAAGTACAGGCTATATTTGATTAAAGCACATCTTTTCACGTTCAAGTCTCGTGGGAAGTACTTGAAAATATTTAAGACAAGATTTTTCTTTTTTCTCGAGTGTTGGTTTAATTTAAGACTGCGGAGAGTCAAATTGAGATTTCTGGGGGTTTAAACTTTGGAAAGTCTCGAGTTAAGACCTGTGGAATTTTAATACGAGTCTTATTTTTTTCTTCGGGTGTGTCTCAGCCCTGAGATTTTCCCATTCCATAGACATTAGAACATTCTCCCGACTCCTCGGAGGTGTTTCACCAGGAGTAATGACATCCATAAGACTATCTCTATCGTGTTTCCACTTTTCTTACGTCAATTATCGTTTCTGGTTCTCGCCTTTGGGTACCTCTTGGGGGATGTCTTTTCACTCGATCCTCTCTTCGCGGTTCATCCTCCTCGTATTCCAGCATATGTATGTGTATAGTTTTAACAATGTAGTCTGCCCGAAGGTGGAATTACCGGGAATACTTTAGTCGACACCTTACCAGTCGTCGTATTCTTAACGAGGCAAAGTTACACGAGCATCGTGGGGCCATTTGATACCGCAATGTAACACCACCGGTGGTCATTAAAAAAAAAACGCACGGAGAATTGAGAAACAAGATATTTTGTCATGGAAAAGCTGGAATATTTAACAAAGCAACAACTTCATCTAATTTTAATAAAAAAATAATTGACGATATTCTCACGATGATCGGATTTTTCAACAGAAAAAAAAACTTCATGATTATTATCGGAAGTTAATTAATTTGCCGACTGCTCGTGCAATTATCAGAGTGATCAGGATATCTTATTTATCTACACGCCAAATTCAATTCGTTTCAGTGATACATTTCCTAATCAAATTTGTGCGTTATTTCATCCTGTGTCGGTTGGAGTCGAAATGGTTTTCTCATTTCCCAATTTGGATATTAATCTCTCGCATCGCCCACCACTCGGCAGTGCCGGTTCAAACCCAACTAATTACACTTCTGCCAATTAACTGCCGCGGTTTAACCGACGTTCAATTATACGGAGCTCATATCGCTTTCCAACCGATAACTGTCAGCTGCTTTCCCATCGAGGAACGGTTGATATCAGTGATTGTTCGAGGTTTTGTTTTATTATCATCAGAGAATTCCCAATAATTTTCTCGATTAATGAAAAATATTTGCCCTTAGTTTCGGGTTCGTTACGAGCGCCGCATCCACTGCCCATTGATTAATTAAGTACAGCCTGTACGTTTCTGTTTGCCAGAAAAAAAAGCAATTGATAAACAAATTTGCCTCTCTGATAATTTCGCTTACCATAAGCAACGAAAAGTTTACAATCCATTATTTATTTTTTTTTGCCATTTTGGGGATTTCGTTTTAACGATAATTCGCTGGGGTATGTGAAATGGTACGTAAACGAATAATTGCAATAATTACCGCACAGTTGAAATATTTTACAGCATAATAAAATTAATCTCCAAATACATAATCTCATGTCATTGGTACGGTTTTCACCGGAGGGGGAAAAAGGGGTTAATCCGAGTAACTGAAGTTGTCAGAGGTTTCTGAAATCGAAGAAAAGCACTGGAGGATGAAAATAGTCGGGTAGAAAGCTCAGAGATAAAAGCGAGTGAAGTAAGTGAGATAGTAGAAGAGAGGGAGTAACACAGTTGGCTTCACTGATTGCTAATATGGCGTCGTTGTGGGGTACTCACCGGCACGCCGCATCCTACAACGCTTTCCTGGCCAACAATGCCTGCGGGCGTTAATTTTCCCGCGAAACGTATTGCACTATTGCCATTGGTTGTCTGTACCCCCCCTTCTTTTACCTCCTCCCACCACCACTCAATTGTGTACTTCCCCGTACATCCTATCTCGCTCCCTTCAACAAACTCGCACTCACCTCGTAGAAATGTGCGCACGTTATAATACCATTGCTAAAACCTGCGTTTGAAAATACTTTGGCACATTGCAAATGTGCATTGTACACTCAACCATTCATACCAGGAATAAACTACTTTGTATTGAAAATGTCCCTTTGTTGGTTGGTATACTTAACTCATTAAAAGGGTCTATATCCAGCAATTTATCTCGTTTCGCGTTGGTGGTATTTTGGTATTTATGGAGACCATTCAATCGTTTTCATTGACACAAAAAAAAATGCCAGCATTCATCAATAACTCGGAAACTCTAACGACGTGAAACACGGGATGCATTAGCTATCGTGTTTGCAAATTGATACTGCGAGACTAGTCTCTCATCTGGCACTAACAAGACAGTAAAAGAGGCCTCGCGTGATGGCTCCAAATTCTATTTGATGTACAAACCAAAACCCTCACATGCAGAAAACTGCTATTGATCATTCCCGTGAATCTGCGAATCAGTCAAATATTTACTGATTCACCACGAAACATGCTTTTTAACCGGCAGTAAGTGGGGAAGTAAAATGCCGGCGGAAGATATAAACGTGAAATACAAATGAAGAATTGAAGTTAATGAATTATGGGAGTATATCGTGTATATTATATATTGTCTCGGTAATTCGGGTAAATGGGACTCTGGGTGTTGAGTTTTGTGAATATTATTGTTGCAGTTGACATTCTGTAATTACATAGCTGTTGACGAGACCCTGAAGTACGTTCCTCATCCGGAGGACAAGACGAAGACACTCCTGAAGCAGGAAGCGATAGTCACAGTCCAGGGTGTACCCCTCACGTCTTACATGGAGGAATTACTTACCAAAAAAATTTCCTTCAACGCTGGAATGGTGAGTTTGAAATATTTATCAAGAAGTGATTTCATCATCTTCTGATTATCCTCTTATACCGCGGTTTTATATTGCGTGTTATCAGGGACGACAAGCTGTGGAGTGGGTGATAAAGTTGGATACTGAAGTGAAAGGTTTGGCAAATAGTGCTGTAAAGTCAACTGATGAGCTCTTAACTCAGACCCGCCGTCAGTTTGATGATATATCAACAAAAACGAGAAAGAGCATGGATGATCTTCAGCAAGCTGCTAAAATATCACTCGATGAGATACAGACATTCACAGCTCCCTCGTCACCTCAATCAATGCCAAAATTATAGCTAAGATTTCGCTCTAGCTTTAATCTTTTCAATTAATGAGTGTTGTTTGACTTCACATAGCATCTGACAACTTTTGCCAGTCAAACCTGACACAATATTTAAAATTCATTTCGGATACGAGCTAGTTGAATTGGCCCCCGAATTCACCAATGTTTCGAGTGATTAATTCAGGCCAATGTCTAATTACCGTTGCGTATTCCGGACGGAGTGTAGAGGTTTTAATAATACAATGGGTCTGGACAATCTCAAATTGCAATTTTTTTCAATATCAAATGGTTGTCGGGGGTAGATTTTCATTTGGATGATTTACTATAGTGAATACTTTGCACGTGGGTAATGCCCCAGAGGTAAGTTGCTTTGAATTATTTTGTACAAAGCTATCGATACTAACGGCGAACACTTGCCGATGTACATTCAATTCAATCACTGATGAAGTAATCATAGGAAATTATTCGAGTTTATTTTCATCGCTGTATGGATGATGGAGAATATTTCTCCTAATATATTAAATAACAAGAAAGAGACTAAGTAACGAATCGTTGAATATCGATATAATTTATGTAGGTAAATCAATTGAAATAAAGTGGTGTTGATTATCCGAGGATAGTTGACATTCAGCACGACAATTTCATTGACTCTGATTATTCAGTCCTGATGTACCTCTCAATAATATTGCCCTTATTTCCAAACACAGGTGTGGGAGTTTTGTGCAAACTTGGGGTCAAATCTTCTCCCTCAATATCAGAGATAATTGATGAGTACCAAGAGTACTGAACCAGCTGGCTCGAGCTTGTAATCGAAGGCAGAACAAATATTGACCAGCTACTCTCCACTGTTTAACATACTCTTTGTTCACTATTGTCACCGTCTAAACATCACATGCATACTATATTCCATTCACGGGGATTTCACCACAACTTGATATTGTCAGCCCTTTCACCATTTACATACGTAAGTTCCCACGAGTTATCCCATTCTTTTTACATCACCGATATTCCAAATGTTTGCATTCCATTTGAAAAATATTCTCAACTTCTCTCCAAATTTAAAAATTCATATCATTTCGTGAAAATTAAATGTATGAGAAGTAAATGGGAGTTTTCTAATGAGATAACAGAAAAATTCAGGAGTGATTCAGATTTTTTTCATCACTCTTGGATGATTTACTATTCACGATAGAGACCAGTACGTACATCACTCCAACATTTTGTCTAGTCCATACTCATGCCCTCTCTGAGCATTTCCAATTGCTCAGATGTTCAGAATTCACCGTGTGACTCTGGATCAAAGAGAATTCTATCTCTGTGGAGGGAGTTCGTCAATAACAAGTTTTGAAGTAAATCGAATTAACCCCGCAGTAGACGCGGTAGCATACACTCCAATTCCTCAAATTCCCTTCTTTACTTTTTCAACTTCTCGATGACAAGTCCATCGACTGAAAAAAAAACGACCCCATTACCACAGGGGGCTATCGTTATTCAACTCAAAGTGCGTCGATCACTGGTCATTTTGAATGCATTGATTTTGCGATAAAATTGCGGATTTGGGTAAGAAAGGGGTTCTTTAACGTGGGGGAATATTGATGCCATTCTGTTGGACGTGCTTTGACCCTCTGAAAACTACAGTGAGGGTAACTTTGAAATTCCACGGGATCGAAGGCCAAACGATGAGTCGCCTTTGGACGTTTGCCATCGTAAAATAAAGAGGATTCCTCGTGTAGTTTTTTTAGCCTTAAAAAAAAAAGCCAACGGACCTCACTTCCCTTCTCTTTCTTGTCTGCCGAGCATTCCAAAGGCAACGAATCACGTTCGATTTGAGACCCTTGTCAAGGATCGGCTCATGGTTAACACATGGATGTGCGATAAAAGTAGTAGCTTATACGAGCCCCCGGGGGAATTTTTTTGTGGGTGGAAAATTGTCATTTCTGTCGTATTCCGGTTCATTCCATCTCGTGAAGGGCAATTTGTATTAAAAACTACCCTCGGGAGAACTCGGCATCAATGAAATAAATAGAAGAAATATAATCCTCTGCGGAGTGATTGGGATTTATAGGGGAATTTTAATGGAGTAATTTCATTGATATTTTTATTCTCAGAAAGTCCGAATATAAATAATTCACGAGTGAATCTAGGAGGAAATTGTCGACAATGTCTTGAATATTTTTTATCACTGGACTCTTTCATCTAGAGTTATGAAATGAAATTCTATAAAATTAAATATGGGCATGGAAAGGACAGGAAATAACTTCTTTTCCAGAGCGGTATTAAATTCCAAATGAAATCGCACGACACTCGTAAAAATATAAACCATTGTGAAAGTACATGGGTCAGGCTTCGCATGGTCTTTACCCACAGAACATCCACCAACTGTAATTCAACATTGAGACTCGTGTGTTAGTGTCATTTGGTGGTTTTACGATCACCCATTACCTGAAGCCGAGGGTTGCACATCCTTCAACCCCTGGGCGTCTATTTTTAACACCTCAAGACATTTAATCTCGCTGGTTTATGACTTTTCAACGTAAATTTCCGAAGGATATAAAATGCATGAATATTTAAACGAAGGGATTCAACGGAGGAAGAATCTCTTAATACAGAGTAATATTCGTTGTTGATTAATTCAATTTCATCGAGTCGAATGATCGTAACGCACGGGCGTTACTCCGACGTTCGTGTTTCATTTTCATAAAGTGGATTTTACAACCTGAGCTGTACATTGTGTTGAGTTATTTCAGTATCCGATGGGGGTGAGTTACAATGGGATATCTACGATAGAAGAAATTATTTTGAAAGAGGATCGGTGATTGAGACGGTGTGGAGGTGCTGGGGCTGGATGAGGCATTCAATGGATCTGGTAAGCATCCGTCAGGTCTTTCAACGTCACATTCTCCACTCCTGAAGTTTGATTTCCTCCGGATATATACTGTGATGGATGTACGTGTAAACCCAACAACCCCTTCCTCAAGCCCGGACTCTCACGAGAATGGCTAATAACGAACGTGCTCAGACTACTAATCGAGTTTGAAATGTTATTCTAGTCGTCATGGGGTGAGTGTAAATGTCAGCGTCTCGTACGTAAGATTTATTCTACTAAGTTTTAAACTAACAGAGCTGTGCATTATAAAGTTCGTATTGAGTTTGCGTATGTGAAATTAAGGTGTCATTAAAGACCGGGAGAGGGAGAATTGAGTTATCAATATTTTGGATGGAAAGAAGTTTTCGGAATGAAATATAATTGGTGAATCGTGGATTTATATTTGACTGTAGTCTTCGAGTGCGATTGTATCCGAAAATTAGATAAATGGTGTAATGTTGTGAGTTGTTGAATAATGTAAGATGATAGTGGCCCTATCAATTTCTCCTTCACTAAGTATTTTTATCTGTTAAGCCAGCATACTGTGAGGACATTATGTAGAACAGGTAGACAAGATCTCTGTAGTTGGTGAAAGGGATAGTCCACTATCGTTGATGTCAGGTACAGGGTGGTGTGAGTAGCCGTTGTTAGTCCAAGCAAGCCTGAGCTAACTAATAGCCTCTTAGTCTCGGCTTACGATGGGGTGGGACAGGATCAGCCATCACCTCTCTTCCCTTGGGCGCCACCCTGGCACCCAGTTAACCCTCAAGGGCTTTCTCAAACATCGATGCACCTTTTTGAAGATCGGATTTAACGTACCCGAGATTCTCATCGTCTTTTCCATCAGAAAACCTTGAATTAAACGGCACTCCACTTTTTTTTTATTTATCATCACAAAGGGGTCGTAAAAAAAATCCATTTCGAGTTTATATCAGTGTCAACAGAATCAGCCGTTAAATTCTAATCTCAAATCTTCAGAGCCATATATTTCTGGTTGGCAGTGATGAAAAAAAGTGTTATAAAAAGAGAGAAGGGGTTGTTATCACTTATCGCCGGATGAGCGCTCCTTTTGCCGGTTGGTACAGGGGAATATGAATTATAACGCTGTTGGGAGAGAGTCTACATTCAAAAATGATGGAATGGCTTTACGGATATCTTTCAATGCATTTTTTTTTTCATTTTTCCGTAAACTTTCGAATTGAAATTTCATTGGCATTATATCGGATGAATTTAATTCACAAATTTTATTATTAACACTTTATAGGATTCAACCCGATGCAGACATTGGTTATTCGAATTATTTCTACCATTCTAAAGACAGTCATCGATTATCAGTCCTCCACAGATCTCTTTTAAAAAAAAGAAGGTAAGGTTTTTGGTCATATATATACATATAATATAATATAATACAGCATTTTAATTAAATAATGATTTGTGTGAGAAAAAAAAATCTATTTATATCAAATATTAGTCCAAAAAAAGATTGAATTTTATTGAGAGATGAAAATAGATTTTTTTTTCAATAGGGCGAGATGGATATCTTCCATTATGAAAATTCTCGAGAAAAATCGTGAGTTCTGAGTAGGTGAATACCTCCGCGATTTTCATACTCCCCTGATACTTTTTCAAAAATTTTGAATTTTTAAATTTCCGTGAATACCTTCTCGAATCACATGCTCCCCTGATACTTTTCCAAAAATTTGGAATTTTCAAATTTAAAATTTTCAATTTCAGTGAATAGCTCCTCGATTGTCATGCTCTCCTGATACTTTTTCATAAATTTTGAATTTTTAAATTTCAGTGAATAGCTCCTCGATTGTC
>NW_011887844.1:308867-380339 GCF_000806365.1 Fopius arisanus
TGAATAGCTCCTCGATTGTCATGCTCTCCTGATACTTTTTCATAAATTTTGAATTTTTAAATTTCAATGAATAGCTCCTCGATTGTCATGCTCTCCTGATACTTTTTCATAAATTTTGAATTTTTAAATATCAAAGAATAGCTCCTCGATTGTCATGCTCTCCTGATACTTTTTCATAAATTTCGAATTTTTAAATTTCAGAGAATACCTCCTCGAATGTCATACTCCCCTGATACTTTTTTAAAAATTTTGAATTTTTCAATTTCAGCGAATATCTCCTCAATTGTCATGCTCTCCTGATACTTTTTCAAAAATTTCAAATTTTCGAATTTGCGTGAATACCTCCTCGAATGTCATACTCCCCTGATACTTTTTTGAAAATTTGGAATTTTTCAATTTCAGTGAATACCTCCTCGAATGTCATACTCCCCTGATACTTTTTTGAAAATTTTGAATTTTTAAATTGCAGAGAATACCTCCTCGAATGTCATACTCCCCTGATACTTTTTTGAAAATTTTGAATTTTATAATTTCAGCGAATATCTCCTCAATTGTCATGCTCTCCTGATACTTTTTCAAAAATTTTAAATTTTCGAATTTACGTGAATACCTCCTCGAATGTCATACTCCCCTGATACTTTTTTAAAAATTTAAAATTTTTCAATTTCAGAGAATACCTCCTCGAATGTCATACTCCCCTGATACTTTTTTTGAAAATTTTGAATTTTATAATTTCAGCGAATATCTCCTCAATTGTCATGCTCTCCTGATACTTTTTTGAAAATTTTATATTTTTCAATTTCAGTGAATACCTCCTCGAATGTCATACGCCCCTGATACTTTTTTGAAAATTGTGAATTTTTCAATTGCAGAGAATACCTCCTCGAATGTCATACTCCCCTGATACTTTTTTAAAAATTTTGAATTTTATAATTTCAGCGAATATCTCCTCAATTGTCATACGCCCCTGATACTTTTTTGAAAATTGTGAATTTTATAATTTCAGCGAATATCTCCTCAATTGTCATGCTCTTCTGATACTTTTTTGAAAATTTTATATTTTTCAATTGCAGAGAATACCTCCTGGAATGTCATACTCCCCTGATACTTTTTTAAAAATTTTGAATTTTATAATTTCAGCGAATATCTCCTCAATTGTCATGCTCTCCTGATACTTTACCAAAAATTTTGAATTTTCGAATTTCCGGGAATACCTCTTCGAATGGCATACTCCCCTGATACTTTTTTGAAAATTTGGAATTTTCTAATTTCCGTGAATATCTCCTCGATTCTCATGCCCCCCTAATACTTTTCCGAAAATTCCCAATTTTCAAATTCGAGTGGAAAAATGAAATGACAGAGGGGTCGGATTTAAAATTCCGTGAAGGCGGTTGTTATTCATAATGTGTTCTTTTACGTTCTCTCAGTTCATCGAACTCCTCATCGAGGATCGATAACAAAAGCGCAAATAGCCAAGAAATCATTTAATCATTCAATTCGATTCAGCGAGTAAAAGAGGAAAGAGGAAGGAATTGAGAAATCAGATTGTTTTTTAAAGGGCTTTTATCCAAAGTGGAACTCCTCGAGCAAGCGTCCGGTAAATCCCGATGAAAGTGCCTATCACAGCGAGGATAGTGGTTAAACGTCCCAAACTCTCCAAGTAAAATTCACTTACGCGTAGAAGATGAGAATCCAGAGCCCCCCATTCCACTTGGGATGTTTACAGTGAGTTAAGGAGTCCGTAAGGTCGACTAGTTTACTTGTAGAAAAGTAGCCAACCTCCAAGTGAATCTTTTGCTGTAACCCCTTCACCCCCTACGCCACCCATCGTTTCTCAAGCCCGTTTAAATGCTCTAGTTTCAAGTGAATCAAAGTTTCCCAACTTACCGCGTCGAATCTTGGTTCAAACTTTTCCACGGAGGTAATCTATTTTTTATACCTTTACTCTTTTTTTATCAACGCCACGAGATAAGAAACATAATCAATTTCAATTGACTTTAACGATCTCTTCATTCGGTAGAGGGTAATGGGAGTGAAACAGGAAAAAGTCCATTTATATCGGTGGTAGCTGGATTATATTTAATAAAAAAAAAGAGTTTTGATGGGGCACTGGAAGAAATTATCGCCCCAAGTTTATTATTTTAGATAATGCGGATTTGATTTTCTTTTTTAATTGAATACTCCAGATATTTTTTCCTCTCATCCAAATGCCCCCGAGAAGGCAAAGTTCGCAATCGACTCTCAAATCCATTGCGAAAAATGTCGAGTCTCGAGGGAGGGGATTATCTGAGGACAACTGCTTTATAAATTTGCATCATTGTTAAGAGGTCATTCAAATCGAGGTGCTATCTCGGCTCATATAAAAAAATAATAATTGTACGCTACTAATAAAATGAATAATAAAATAAATAATAACAAATGATAATAATAACGTGAAAAATAAATGACTAAAAGTGGATAGAAGAGCGACATCAACAGTGTATCACCCGCCACTTTCATTTTCAGTTTCGCGATGACATAACGCGTGACGAATTCAATCGGTATTCAGTTGTAATCGGAGTTCAATACGAGTCAAGAAGTTTACTATAATCGTGATAGGCTACGTGTATTTTCGCGAGTGAATGAGTGAATCTGAATGAATTGTGGATTAATTACGGTTGCATCAGAGTGATTGACAATGCCGGAGTACGAGCAGGAGTCGAGAGTGAGGTTAAGGCGTACAAAAAGTGTCACAAGAGCTGAGGAAATACAAAGGGCTGACTACATGGTGAGGAGATCACAACCAGATAAACCGTGAGTAAAAAAAAAATTCACTATCAAAATTAAAACAAACTCGGAGGTAAAGAATACCTGACACTGGGGAATAAATCCTCGTTTCTCGCCTTCTCCTGGTTTTTGACGACTTTTTTAAATTTAATGCCTTTGGTGGATTGTCTTTTTTTATGAATTTCGTGTCTTTGATTCAGTATTTTTTTTTATTCTCACTTTTATGTGTTACACGTCACATCGAATTTTTAACTAGGTGTGGGCATGATTTCATGTCACACATGGAAGATATCAGCCGGTCCAAAGTGCGCATGCGTCCCTGAGGTGCTCTCTGTCCTCTCTTTTTCCTCTCACTCTGGCGATCAGCTGTTTGCTATCGATTTTTTTTTTCCACCTCTCTCTCACACTTTACCCGCTGCAAAATACGGGAAAATTGGGCAAATTGTTGGGCTCTTTTGCTCTCCCGGTTTCGGGAGAGATAGGGGTAATAAAGTTTATTTTTCTTTCAACTTGGCGATGTGAATATTCATCGATTGTTTGGCAATCAGTGATGAAATACGATTTACGATGCGTTTGGCTTGGAGGGCAGCCAAAACCGCACACAGCTAAACCGCACACGTGGAATTCTCTCCTCTATTTAGGGGTGAGGGGTAGTTTCCATTCCGACGTTCTTAATTAACCATCCAAATACTCGGGGATCGGTGGAGAAATGGTCTCTCTAACTGGTAACATGGGGCTGATGCAAGCCCCATACGCGCCCTTATGCAAATCAAGTTGAATGCAATTGTCGAGGGTTTCAAATCATACTTGACGGTGCTAGTAACTTCGCTAAAATTCTCAATGGGAATATTCCGTAATGGGGTAATCCTTTTATGGGCTTTCCGCGTGCTTGGTACAAGCTGAGAGTGGAAAAAATGTGGGTTTGCGAATGGAGAATGCTCAGGACTATTTTTTCTGGGAAAATATCAAAGTTCCACTGTCTACACATTAGGACATTTTTCTAAGAACTGATGGAAATTATTATTGACGTAATTTGTCTGAAACGAGAATTTTTTTTCATTTATATTGAGGTCGAGGTTAATTTTTTTTTTATCAGGTGTAGTTCTCACAAGATTCATTGGCTAGGAAAATTCAGTATAAAATTCCTCCAAGCGTGTCATTCCATCATCAACTGCTGTAGCATATAGTTATCCTCGCAATTAAGACTTCACGTTGTGAACATTATCATTCACAATTAATGCAAATTCTCTCGCTATCGAAATTCCGAAAGTAGCGTCATGAAGTGGTGTATACATGCCTCATAGGCCAGAAGTTTCTCCAACCTGGTGGAGTCAACAATCGTAATTACGTAGGCTACTCTGAAGTTCTCCAGAAGCCAGTGGAAACTCAGAGTGTGTCTACCCTCGTCGTCTTCGTCGACGTGCTCGCAAAACTTTACTTCTATATCTTCATGGCATTATAAATTGCCGCGAAGAATCCAAAAAGCCGGTTATCACCTTTAAATTGTTTTCCAATCTTCTTTTTTTTTTATTCCCCACTGAGTTTTCTATTCGTTCTATCTTGAGGAGAAAAAAACTGCACCGGAGGAAAATCTCGGGAGCTTTTCCTTCAATCCCTGATCGGCCTTGTTGACTTTTTATGGCAAGCCCTTACCACACACAGACATAAACCAAGTTCGACCGATGATAAAAGTTTCAGTTGTTTCGGTATTCTTCATTGCCTTCTCAACTCTCAAGTTTCATTCGACTTCTATCGTCGTGATAAACTTCTTTCGCTGTCATCTCAAAGAAATTTCGCTCGGTGTAATGATCTCTCGAAAAAGGTGTGATTTTTTTTTATGGGAATTGCGAATTGCGTGAAAGTATAAACTTTTCGAAATTTCCCCTTAAAATTTTTAACAGCGACATCGCGACACTCAAAATTCCAAATAATTATGAGTTAGTAATAACAAATTTTATAGCAGACTGATAATCTCGAATTGAGGGCAAAAAAGGTCTTTAGGAAACGGGCGAGAAGACTCTCGATTCAAGTCATTAGCTTTCTCATTATACATGATTTTTAATTAATATTCAAAGCGGAGAGACGGCTCTTTCCATAAGCCTGGCATATCGCAAGAGACACGAAAGGTCTTGGGGAGAAGAAAATGGAAGACATTATTAGAGAAACGAAAGAAGAAATGGAAGCCTTCAGAACCCTCGGGAAATGATAATGACTTGCAAACATACACGAGAACTATTCCTCTGTACTTACTCGGAGGAGTACATCTGAGTACATCCGAATGCTCTCCGCTCCTCCTCTTCAATTTTTCTTTTTTTTTTTCAACTCTTTTGTCCTCCCTCAACGAGGCCCCTCATTTTTTCCCTTCTAAATGAATCTGGATATTTTATTTACTCTATCTCTAATGTTTGTCAAACACTCGCTGTTTTCCGACAGCTGGAGATAATTCTGGCTCTAGGGAGGCTTTGCCCCTGTGGATGCACGAATACCTCATTGGAGCTTTTCAAGATCTGTCATTTTCGAAATTGATCTATTACGCAAATTCATTACCCGAGGCAATCACGATGATGAGATGTGAATTAAACAGACGCCAGTGATTACAATTTGTATTAATTCTGTTAAAAATTATTCCCTCTCTGAATCCTCAATTTATCAGGAAATATGGATTCTTTATTTTATTTTCATTCGTTCATCAACTGCGGCTGTATGTGAATAATTGATTGTTGGAATATTATTTGTCTTCACAGATGCAAATTAATCCGTAATGCCAGTTGAGCGTTGAAACTGAATATTCCACGGAAATTTATTCAAAAGTTTCACATCGCGGATATGATTTCAAACTCATCAGACTTCATTGCACATAACAAATAGCTGTTGCTCTTTTTTTTTTTGTTATCGCACTGTTCCACGGCAATATCGGGGGCTATGAAAGAACCTAGAGTAATCTGAGTCCAGATCGATATTCCCATCAGCACCTAATAATTCCCTGTCGAGTTTTTCTTGTCCATTTTTTTTTTCTATTTTTTTTCTCCACGGATAAATGACTTTTCTGTAGCACATGGTATTCTGTTTCACGCCTATGCGAAAATTGAAATTCAAGTGATTATCTCTCCATTTCCGTGACACAATTAAATTTATATGAAATTAATTGAGAGAATTGGATTTTCCAGAATAAAAAATTTCGTCAAAGACTGGAGATAAATCCAATAACATTTTTTTTTTGGATTTTGAATGTGAAAGCGAAGGATGCGAAGAATGCGAATGAGAAGAAATTCCACGACGATTGTAATATTCAATTAAAGTCGAATTTTCATTGGTGAAAATTCACGAGCTTTTACGGGAATTCTAGGAAAATTCCAAGAGCGCAGAAGAGAAATTTAATGAGAATGTAACAGATAGAATTGGAGAAGACAGTCTCTCACTTTCTTGTCTCTTTTTTTTTAACGTAACTTGTCGGGACACAATGATGGCTCTTTCATACCCGGTGTAAGGCGATTACTCGCGAGTTGTCGAGGGTTTCTGTAACACGAGGAGAACATAAAAAATTTATCGAGGGCGTCCTAATGGAAAGATGACAAACTTGGGTGGGGTGTCATTGTAAAAAATGTGAGAAATTCTCATGGTTATTATTCATGGGTTTTAAACAACTCGTCTCTCTTTATCGCAGATGTCACAGGCCCAGGGACAGTCTATTCTCCTGGAGCTCGGGATTTGACAATTTCACTGGATTCGTTAATTGGGGATTTTTACTGCTGGGACTCGGAGGCGTTCGATTACTCCTGGAGAATTTCATAAAGTAAGTATCCATCATGGAGTAATCCGATCATTATTATTCCATAAACCTCCTCGTTGAGAGATTGACGAGTCTTTGGACGGGGAAAAATAGTTGAAGCTTTCATTGACGATATCTGGAGATTTTTTTTTTCAACCGAGGATTTATCCTCGGCAAAGGGAAAAATTGACATCTAACTCAAACATTTTTTTTTTAATCTCAAGCGCCATAGAGCTGGCTCGTTTTATTCTCCTATCTCGTTTTCCTCATTCTTTCATTTCTCGCGTTTATGATTTGATACTGTTTGATCTCCATCGATATGAAGGGTTCTTGATTACATCAATTTCCACTGGGAATGGACGTGGAGAATGAGGAAAGCCTCGATCTATATCAACTTCCCGCTGGGCACTGGCCTAATTGCTTCTGGCAGAGGAAATAAAATAGTGGAAGCTTTTTTTTTTCCCACTCCACTTTAATTTTTACTCTTATTTGCTCAGGTGATGTCACTGAAATTACTGGCATTACAGTTCACTGGGTCGTTTGGTATTTTCCGATTAAAATAAAGCCTGATTGAGTAAAGAAAAATATGAGAAATGGGAAGCGCAAGCTTATGGAATTTTCCCAGACAATCCAGTTTTATGCTACGTTGGGATATTAAAAAATTTTCATCATTGAATTCCGATTGCTCGTATTGAATAAATAATTCCCCGTTCTGGTGGAATATTTTAATCACCAGTGTTTGAATTTCAATAATGATTCACCTTCCAATTAGATAAATTTTAAATCACCGGAGAGACTGCTCGTTACATTCGGTACGGTACGATAAATTGATTTTTTTTTTCTTGTTTTTCACGCCAAATGAAAATGAAACGTGTGAATATGTTTTTTGGAGGTAATTATGACGTTATTAATTGCTTCCAGGCGGCATAAAAAGCACTTTATTAGTCATGGTTGGGATATTCAGGCGTTAAGAAGTTTATTATACCCTAATTGAAAATAAAAAACTTATCGCTTGACATGAATAGATCGTTGCTTTGCCATCGATGAATAACTTGTTTAAAATAAATGATGAAGTGAAATAATTAATTTTTTTATCGTGTCCGTCTAATCGCTTTCAAGTAAAAAGCTACGATATTTTTAACGTTCTCGTTGACGAATGGAATTTTTAGTTTTGAACTCGGAATGCCCCTCTTCGCCGAGGATACTTTCATCTTTAATAGGCATGTCAAATCGTTTTAAATGCAAATGGTTGGATATCCTGTTTAGTAGATACATACATAATAAGGAATAGTTAAAGTTTCCCCATAGCAGTTACTGGTGCCTTGAAAGTTTGCAGAATCGTACGCCCGAGGCTCATATACTTTCAATTTAATTGAATAAATATTAGTTTTGCGGAGGAACAGATTTAAATTGCCCCCCACGTGAAAATAACGTTTCAGTGATATTCACCTGATTTAATATGAATTAAATTTCTCTCTGAGTTATTCACGTGGTGAGTTTTCAATTCGCGTACGGCATTAATGAACTTGAATTTTCTGGTAATTATTTACAGATATGGAGTGCGGGTGGATCCAAGGGAGTGGTTTCTGTTTTTAAGTGGTAAAAGCGACGGCGGAGAGCAGTATCCATCTCTCATCCTTATAGTGTGTGAGTTGATTCATTTAATTATCATTTTTAATCGCATGAATTAGTCATCTTAGGGAGGAACAAAGCTATTAAATTTTCCACTGAATTCAATAGCAAGATTTATGCACAGCATTGCATCAATTCCTTTTTGATGAACTCCTGTGTGGGAACAGAATTAATTTTTCAAAAAGAAAATCTCCCGGAGTGAATGAAAATTTAAATCCATTAAATAATTACCAAAGCCGAAAAGTTTAATCTATTGAAAGCCTCGAGAGAATAAATTGGAGCTTCAAACTAAAAAACCAAAATACAGAAAACTCTGGAAAATCTCTAATTGAATTTTAGAAGAATTTGTATAGTTAATTCGTGTGGAAAAATATTTTTCCCTTCTACAACTTGAAAATAATAGATTTTCTGGCACTTGAGTAACTTTATGAGATGAGCGTATTGGAGTGAATTGAGAAAGAATGGGAAGAACGGTGAAAAATCTAAATTCGAATGTTGTTCTCCTGGTGCACACGGGGCGCGGAGTAATTCTTCACCATAAACAACCGAAACCGTGAAAATTTCAATTTTTTCCTCGAGATACGAGTCGAAAGGGATCGAGCAATGTACGTGTTTCTTGCGGGCTTTCCCGTAAAAAAATTCCAATAACACTTGTCGCACGTCGGTTCGGAAGAAACGTTTCAGAGTAGAAAAGAATGTGTATACATCCCTCTATATAGCTTTCCATTTACGTTTTATTCGCCTCGCTCGTATTTTCTTTGAATTTTCCCTGCGAATGTGAACGTGTCCTCGGTATACGAAAATTGTGCCTTGTGAATTTTCGAGGGGGATTGGAATGACGAGCAATAGAAGCGGTAGATAAGTCGGTGGAAATACCAAAATTTCATCAAATTGCGTTTTACGCTTTCCGTCAATGACGGCTAAATACATTTGATGGAGGATTGTTTTTATCGTTCGCGGTGTTTATTGCAGTGTGTGTGATTTCGTCATCATCATCTTTTCACTCCATTCAACCACGTTTCGTTAAGCCACGAAACGTCAAACGATTTGGTCATTTCCCGCCGAAAATTCAACACCGAACGAGATATAAATTGCACGATTTTAGTCTTTTCAATGTGATACGGTGTGATGTTCGTGTGTACTTCGGTAACACGAGTGATCGTTATTGCCCGAGAATTCGTTGGTTCTCGTAAAATTTGCAAATACCCAGAGGGGAAAATAAACGTTGGTAACGTCAATGGGTGATGTTCGCGCATGGATGGTTGCACTGCCACTTTTATCCATCGTGTTCCTCAAGAAAATTTATTTCTTCCTCTTGGCTACCATCAGCGTTAGCTTTATGGCTGTCAGCACGATTTTGTAACGAGTCGACCATTCACGGAAGGGAGGAAAAATGTTATTAGGGCTTTTAAAATTGGCGGCTACATCGCACAGTGAGAATTTCATTACCTCACAACATTGTTTACCCTTGGAAAAAAAATATACGTCATTTAAATGCATACATTGCACCGACAATGAGTATATCAATTTTTTTTTTTTTTATGAACGAAATGAAATGAATGAAAACTCTTTCAAGTATATATTTCTGCGGCTATAAGTTTATCTACTGTCAAATGCTCGGTATTAAATGAGAGAGAGAATTTCTGTTCGATACACCTAATAAATGCTTGGCAATGGGATTTGCCGGCCAAGTGCCGGCTGTTGGTCGTTTCACGGAAAGTACTTGGACCTCATCCTCCTCTTCCTCGTCCTCTCGCTTCGTCTCTCTTCACGCAAACGTGCGAGGCTTTTCCAACGGTGCAATCACGCTCTTAATTCGATTACTACCCCTCTAGTACATACCCCCACTGGCCCCACCTCGGATTAAGTAATTTATACACGACAACACCCGCTATGTTCTTCCGTTTTCGTACGTAACTAACAGCATGTTTCCACCTAACTCGTGTTGTGAGAGATTTCCAATAAACAACCCCGGGAATTGGATGTTTAAGTAATAAGTAGAACAAGAATAATTTCAATGTGCACTGCAGAAATATCCTTGATATTTATTCTCCATGTCACGAACAGAATAATTCTTGAAAAATCATTCGATGAATTTCACTCCACAAAAAATGAGTCTTTATTAAAATTCAATTCAATCTTTTTCTGAGTGAAATTTTGAGACATTTTTAAAAAGTGAAATTGAAGGATAAAATTTTCAACTTTTTTGTTTGTCTGATTGAAAATACTTGACTCTTTGATGTAAGTCACTTTACAAGAAGTGTTCATCGCCGTGTTCCTGAGGAGTTTGTTAATTGCCCGGGTAGCCACATCGCGGTTTAGGTACAAGAGGGTGGAAGACCAGGAGAGGATCTTGGTACCAGTTAATTACGCATCCTCGGTTACGAGTACGTTTTACTTTTCGCATAATTTTTTTTCTTTTCGTATTTTATCCTCGTCGTTCGTTTCCCTGTGAGACTTGAGAATTTCTGTAGGGCTTTTCACTCACAAGGGTTAGAGGACTTCGCCAATTACGAACGGCATCTGGTTCAGTCGACTGCACCAACCAATCTTCTTTGATACTTTGGAATACCATAATCTACTTTAGCAAACGTTTGTGGTGAGGTAATGGCTCATTACAAATCCACAAAGCAATTCATATTTAATCATTGATTTTTTTTTGTACGGGAATTTAATGAGTCGCGTATTTTTATTACTTATGGCTTTTATTTTTTATGGTTTCAGATTCCATCGTGCCGGTGGTGCTCTGCCTTCTCATCGAGAAAGGACTCTCATTGGTAAATATTTCAAGTTAAATGGCTCTCTAGATTGAATATCCCGTCCCATCACCGGTATAAAAATTCCTCTTAGAATTTCGAGTTGAAACACTTGACGTTCTTACTAGCAACTCGGGGTAATTACAGTTTTATGCGCGTCGTTATTGAAGAATGAGTCTTTCTCTTGAAACTTCAATTTACTTATTATTTTCAAGTGCAACGCCATTTTAATCTCATGAAAATTCAATTGTACTAATTAAAATTTGTGGTGCCTTGAATTTAGTTGATAAATAAGAAATTGCAAGAAGAATCGACTATTCTTATATAAATGGGGTATTTAAAGTAGACAGCGAACGATACGAAAAATTTAATTTTGAAAAATACGCGAGAGTATTGAAGAATTTTATTCGTCCCAAGTGACTGGATGTATTTTTTCAACTCAACAATAATAGCAGAAAAATCGAGAAACCATTGAAGTCAAACAATCGCTGTAGAGATTCCAGTATCACCAATACGAACCTTTTCCGATATCGTTTGATATAAATTCTCACAGAGAAATATCCAGGGGTAGGGAAAATGTTTTCGACAAAAACTTTAGTCTCAGATGGTCAATGTTGCACGACATCGTGATTTTATCCTTATATTTTATATATCCCGTGACTGAACGTGCAATCGGACGCTCAGTGCAGCTGAGCGTAATCTTGGCAAATAGTTTCTAGAAATGTAGCTGAAGTGATGCAATGGAAACATGAGTGTCTACTCGTTCGTACGACTCGTATAAAATCATGAACTCGAGCTTTCAACTCTCTGGATATACATGAGTAATCCGGCTTTATACATTATTCCTGACTATTGATAATTCACGTTGACGATGCTTTTGGGGTGCGTCAGTCTTCACATCGTGGTGAGAGAACTGTTGCTGTTTCAACTTCACTGTTTTATTGAGTTGACGCATTTTTCATTTGTATAAATTTCCACCATCTTGTCATTCCTCGGGAATTTTCGAACATCCTGTTATGGAAAATTCAGAATATCCTGGAGAAATCAAACTCAACTGTCAATTTAAATTCAGTCGCGTCACACTGAACTCCATTTCTTTCCCTGGATTTTCTCATGAGAATTTTAGAGACAAGTCCGTGAAATCGGGTACATAGATTTTTTTCAGCGAGAATTTTTTACGAATTGATTAAATTTTGAGAGGAAAATGGCTGTTTAGGTGCAGCAACTATCTGCATTTTGCAGGCTTTCGTTATTCTCACGGAATTATTGAACTGAATATTCAATCTGAAGGGTGGGATACTGAATTCGATGTGATTTTATTGATTTTCTGATGAAAATCCCACATTTCAACGGCGAGTACATGAAATGAGATAAAAATTCCACACCAGTGGCGGGAAAATGAAGGGAAAAAAAAAAGAGAAAAAATTCACAATACATATATGATTTTTCCGAGGGTATATTGCGTAGGATATGACCGCGTTGAAAAAGTCACATCAAGCTGTAATTAACACGATTAATTCTGATTCAAAAGGGTTCTCCTCGAGTTTCCGCTGAAGCCGTGTGAATTCGAGTGAGCACTTCATTTAAGTACGATTGACTCCCAGAACTCGAGTGTGTCACTTGCTTACTCTCGTGAAATTGGTGTGCAACTTGTAAAGAGCATAGAAGGTACATCGTACAACTCCATGTTTCCATGGAATTATGTGTCGAAATTAGAACGACATAAAAGAGAATCGAGAGTAAAATCACTAAGATGATTATATCCTTAATCGTATTACTTTAATCAATTAGTGAGAGTACAATGGGAATAATTCAACAACTCTGATGTACTTAGAAACGGGGAAATGGCGTTAATCCGAGAAAAATAAAAAATTTAAAAAATGGAGAAAGGATTTTTTAAAAATAATTGTCTAAGCGGTGAATTTTGTACGCGCGGGAGATTGGAATTAACTAACTGGATTATGTCACGTTGATTCATTTTGATAGTAGTATTCACCGAGGATTCTCAGCTGAGATTACCTCCGAGCTATTTTTATGTGGAAAAGTGAATTATTCATCATATTTTCCGGGGTATTTGACTGTGCTTATTCATTACGGGTATCTAATTGCGTAAAGTTGAATGTGGCGAGCGTAACTAGAGGAAATTGCCGTTTGTTCTCGGCTGTTCCCCTCTCGCGCACTAAATCTTCAAATCCTTCAAGATTCTTGATCAATATCTCCAATTTACCGGTGCTACTACTATTAGCTGTGTGCAAATGGGATGCACATGAATATTTCAGCTATGCAATTAGCAGGAGACTGCCAACAATTCGTGTTATCTCGCGTTGCGCTCAATGGAGAAGGAGAAGCTCGTTGTAAATGTTTGATAATGTAATTTGGATGTGCGCCGTACATTTCTCCAGCATGAAGATTCAATGGAATTTTAGAAGCTCGATGATTGATGATGATGAGGGAATTCGTTTTATTGTGATTTACGGTTCAGTGCACTCGGCGAGAGTCTCTTTCTCTAATTCACGTGGCTAAAAAATTTTTTTTTTATTTTTTTTTCATTTCAAGGATAAGACATGTGATAAAAATAATTTGAAATATTGTCATGTGGCAGGATATCATGGCTCATGGTCCAGGAATGGTGTTCCACGTTGTCAATCTTATCGTTATGGTGCTGATGCCGATGGTTGTCATTCACGTGAAGGAATCCGGCTTCAGTCTGAGTGAGTAATAAAACAAGCGTCAAAATGTCTACACTATCTCTCTGTTGGTTCCATTTAGTTGTAATATTTCAATGGATATTTAAATGAACTGCCAACAGTCCACTGCGGTTATCTTGGTGAACATTTCGCTGATAGAGTTGTCAGCTGGTCATCCAACCTGGCATTCTCCATATAACTTGGGTAGCATCCCGACGTGAAACGTTATACCCACAATCCCGTTTTCATGTCGACCCCCTTCTCCACACCCCCTTCATTCGCTATTCGCATTCGTTGAGAATATGTCATCCCTGAGTTTACATGCAAATCCAATTACTTGGGGTGTGCCTTGTGGCAGATCCATTGGATATGTTCAGTTTCTGCTTTTGTCACGCATACAGACAAATCATCCGGCTAAATTAACACGGGTAAATGTTGAATTTAATTAGGGATATCGTAATGGGAATGGCAATGTTAGATATTTTTCACGTCGGGGTAATGTCACAGGGATTCTCGTCAGGCTCAACGTTTGTCGTCATTCAGAGGAAATTCTGCTGAGTTAATTTTTTTTTACCGTAACCGAGTGAATTACTGCACTTGATATTTCACAAACTGTTCGAATGTGTATGTTATATTTTTTAATGTACATTTTTGAAATACCCATTTTTCCGAGTGAAAAAAAATTGGAGGAAAAAATTCGAACGTCATGGATGCGGATAAAATGGGACGATCAAAATTCGAATAGCACTAGACAATGAAAATTCCATGTTCTCGATTGAAAAAAATTATTTGGCAATTTTTGGAGAGTCACCCCTTCCTATTAGCATTCCTTGCATTTCAGTCGGAATGTATTAGCTGCAGGGGTTGAAGGGAGGGTGAAAGAAGAAGAAAGGAAAGTAGAAAAAGACCATTTGGTGGAGGTGAAAAGTTTCGTTTTGGCACGAAACAAGCGCCTAAAAGTTGGAAAGTCTTTGAGTATCTTTTTCGAGTGCATACACCCGGTCTTCTTCACCCTGCTCTTTACTCTTTCTATGTCGACCCTCTTCTGACATGCGAAACGACTCACGTCTGCACTCGAGGGCACACCTACTTACTTAGACCGTAGTTTTGATACCTCGTACTTTCTCGGGTGCCCATGGCTTTCAGGTTTGAGGATTCTTTTTCGGCATGACCCACAAGTAAATTGCAAGATGAAAACCCACTACTCGGGGGGATAACTTTTCACGGGATAGTCGGGTGGAAAATTAATTACGTTCGCTCGACACGCTGGCATTTTTTTTATCAAATATATAATTGAACAGCTAAAAATTTATTCGGTTTTTATAAATTTCATGCCTCTTAGTCGATTTTAAGTGCTCCAAGTATTTTCACGTGAAGTTTAAAGTGTAATTTTCCGAGTGCAAAAAAACTACGCGAAAAGGTTAAGGGTAACGAAATTTTCCGCGAATTCAACATCAAAGCCCATTAGACCGTGACGACAGCTCTCCACAATCAGAGGTATCCACCACCCCCTAATTCCAAAAAACAAAAGAGAGAAAAAAAAAATCAACAAGAGGTCTCGGCGAGGCGGTACCCCTGAGAAAAAACGAAAAATGTAAGGGTGAAAAAAAAGCCCTTAGGACCAAAGCGAACGTTAAACGAGAAGGGGCTCGACGTACCGTGAAATTCCACGAAGGCGAGTCACGAGTGGGTGGTGGAAGTGGTTGGTAGTTCTAAGTAGATGTTGGATAATACGTAGGCAACCTTAGGTGGGTTATAGGTTGGAAGCTAAAATCCAGGTGGCACACTATGAAGCCAACTACCCCTTCTGTATGAATCTAGACAAGTAAACGTAGCCAGCACAGACACAGTTGTACACCCTTAGTCAGACCTTTGGCCTCTTGGATAAGAATGTATTTACATATGCAACGAGCCTGGATTCTAGCCAGCAACTCCCTGTTAGGTTAACTAGCTCGTTGCACTATTGGTCTGAATGCACGCCTCTGGCCCGTTTACACCGGATAATCCCTCGGAAATTAGGATGAGAAAATTGGTTCTCAAGAATGTCAATGTTCCAAAGCTAAAGATGCCGCCGACAAATTTTTGAGAAATTTATCATCAAATTGTCGCGATAATTAGGACATTGATTATATTGCTCGGAGGCAACCTTTGGCTTTCAACCCGACAACACGTACGAACAATGAGGGAGGTAAAAGTGCAGTTGTACCGAATTACAAATGTTAATTTCAGTTACCGTGAATTTACCCACCGGTGCACAGCTAATTCATGCAAAAATAATTAACTCAGCATTTTCGTCATAACATTCCGAAGTTCCTCGGGACAAATTAAATTCTGCCGCTTACTCAATTGTCTAATTGATGGTTTTATATTCAGTCTTGGATGGGGAGGAAAGTGGAGGGTATAAGTGCTCGGTTGATCTCATTTTTCATCCACTTGAGGTGAATTGTTTTGGAAGTTGTCATTTCACACTATTCGCCTGACGTACTTGAATCAATTTGGATAGCCGAGTCTAGTGTCTGGGGTTGAGATTATTAGGATTTCATGAGTATTTTGGTTAACCAACAACTTCGGGCTAAGGGAATCTTGGTGGATTGTTGGTGCATTCAAGGGGCAGAATTGTAGTCGGTTTCTACCAGAATTTCAGCTATGCTGAGGTACGGTGGCCTCGGCTTTTTTCCAGCAGCTGGAATTCTCATGATTTATCTCCAGGATATTATAAAATTGATGAGGATTATTATTACTCCCTGAGAGAGAGCTGCCACTGTATATTGTACTCTCGGTACAGGCACTATTGAATTAACTGCAGTGAATTAGAATTGCGTGACTTTTCCGAGAAATGATAAATCATTTTGACAAATTTTTTCACGTCATCTCTCAAATTACAATGAGATGGTCTAATTTAGCCGTTGACAGGGCCCGTGATGGGGTTTTGCCTTTAATTCGAAAACGAAATGCACTGCGTGTGCCAAAATAGAACTTTACGCAGGATAACTCGCCTCGGTGATTACACTTCCTTGCCAGCTGGATACAGTGCCAGAGATCCAGACAGTTTCTTGTTGCCATTCAACTGCATAGTTTTACTATACCGCGATTTTGTAGGACGTAAGTAGCGAATTACTGCAACGGTATGCATCGTGACAGGGAATAAATCCTTGGAAATTCTAACATTATAAATACCAAGTTTTTAGCTCTTGGAAGAATAAATTGTCAGAGCCATCGCCATCCATTTCACGTTTTTTTTTCCTCTTCTAGGAGTACATTCGAATTTGCAATTAAATTGACGATTACGTATTCAGATATTGAAATTAATACGAGACTTCTATAACTGGGGAGTTCTTATACAGCGGCAGACAGCTCAAATTATTGGTGTGGTGTCACGTCAGCCACACGTGCGCATGACATACCAGATTATATCACGAATTTTTTTTTCACATACCGTGTGCCTTATTATATGGAACTTTTGCCTTATATGGTGGGGTTTGTGTTTCCCATCGGATCATTTTTTATCCGCCTAGTCGATATTCGTCCCGGGAACAAATTATTTTGCACGGGGCGCAATATCGAAATTTTTTTCCTATCTCGTATCAAGTGATATGGAGGACTCGAGTTTCCATCGGAAAAATCCACTTTGAAAAAGTTATTAAAATTATAAAAAAATTTTGGGACGCAGGAGAATTTGTTGGGGAGAAAAACGCTTTCCGGCTTTCATCTTGCTTTGGGACCCATAGTGCCGAGATAATCACCATTTTTATAAAATTTCAAAAATGCGATTTTCGGACTGAGGTTTGGTGCATTAAAAAATACGTAGATAGATAAATAGATGTTTATCCATTGATGCGTATTCTTAATTGAAAAACTACGGGTCCCCGCATATAGAATGTCTCATTCGGTAATTTCAATCCTCTCAGACATTTATTAATTCCTCATCGTCGAAAAAGTCAGCAGTCAGTTGTATGTGATCGATTAAATGTTTCCTCCGTCGCAGGTTGGAAGCGCATTCGATCGATCCCAAAATAAACTGAACCTGACAATGACGACTGATTTTAAAAGAACTGAAAATATTATTTCCACTCTCGAGTACGAATCATGCGAAAAACAATCCAATGAATATGATTTTGCCAATTTTTCCCTGTTATGCCAACGGTTTATTGCACATTATAAATAAACCCAGTTGTCAAGGTGCATAAAACAATTCCTTCGACTGTAAATTTGGTGATGAACAACGCTCATCACCATGAAAAAGTGGTAGATGGTGTCATTAATGAATTATCATCAACGACTAAAACAATTACGCGCTGTTGGGGTCCGGTAAAATAAAGCGGATGGCCTGTGATAAAGGTTTAAGAGTACTGGAAAAGCTGGGCACGATAAAATGTATTCTCGGGAATTTCCCATGGGATAATCAAGTACCTGGGACAAAGGGACTCCCTGAGTGAGAATACGTGGATAGGAATATACTGTTGAGAGAGTGAAATGGAATTATTTCACTGTCGGGGGTGCAAGTTTGCAGCGGTGCGAATGCTTTTCAGACGAAGGGTAAAAGGAAAAGGGAGATGATGATGATAAGACATCAGTATTTCTTTCTACTGTTCAACTTGAAACGTCCTGTCCTAGCGGAATGTCACAATGGATGGATCTCAATGCTATGATTCAATCTCTTCAACGAACGCGCCCTTTTTATTCTATTTATATTTCTCGTGAAATAAAATGCACAGAAAATTTGACTCACCATCTCACGCCTCCATTAGTCCTCCGTTTATGATGAAATTGTTCTCTCATCTCAGAATATCAACATGCCAATTTACTTTTGATTTGCAGTTGGATCGATGTACGTTTGCATGCTCTATGCTATCTTATTCCTGAAGCTGTGGTCCTACGTCCAGGTGAACATGTGGTGTCGTGTGAGCGCGAAAAAATCAACGAGTCAAACTCGAATGCGGAGACAATCACTGTCTTACAACAATCTACAGGGTAAGTGAATCCATTGCGGTAATAACATTTCCATGTCTCAGCAAAAATGATAACTGAAAAAAAAAAAAATTTCCATCATGTAAATAAAGCCGAAAAACCAAAAATCACAGTAGAAAATTTCCAGAGAATGTTCCTCGTATAAATTTTCCTAATTGATGTTTACAAAATTTCAATTTTGCGTGGGTGTAATAAATTTAATTGGCGGAAGTAATTTTTTGTTTCGGTTAGTTGTGTACGTGACGGATTCAGTGGGCGAGTAATTTGAGAAGCTGAGGAGTGAGAAAAATAGCTCGAGTCATTAGATGCCAGCTAAGATTGGAAATTAGTCGGGTACATACGGATTTCAATGGGCGTGCCTCTGGCATTTCCGCAATTTAAGGGCCCACCCCCATCCGAGGAACAATTGTTCAACGTAAAATTGCCAACTCTGGTTCGACGAAAGAAACTAACGACGTTGCCACACTCTACTACCTAGGTAGTAGAGTTAATTTTCGAGATTCCTCTTACGTTACCCGGGTCTTTTAACGGCCATACATTGTGGCTACGTGCTTTTCTCCACTTTCACCACACCCCCATTTCTCAGTAGGCGACCTTCGAGATATATGAACCAGGATGGTGGTTCTTGGGCACCCGAGGAATCCTCGAGGTGCAGCCCTGGAATTACCGGCCATCCCGTACTTTCCCTCCTCCTTTTTCTCTCGGAGGCGTGATTGAAAAAGGAGGAATAAAAAATTTAATTTATATCCGCAAAGTAAAGAGCCTAATAAGAGCAATGAGGAAAGTTAAAGAAAATAAGAAGGAGGTATTTACTATTTCTCTGAGTCACCGGAAACGCTCAACTTTCAAAGGGATAACCAATGAAAATGAAAATGATGAAATGATTTCCCATTGAATTTTTTTTATTCGTCTTGAAATTTAAATTTTTCATGGAAAACGAGTGAAATTGGACTTTGGAAAAATAGGGGGTATCGTCTGACGGACTTTTAACAACACGCAACTACCCCAACATCATAACGATCGACATTTACGTGGAATTGAGCTGGTGGGTTATATTTTCTGGAAGCCGTAGAATTGAAATGAGTCGACGACACGCAATCACCATGTCTAACCGGGTGGCATTTGCTCGATTGCTCGTCTGACTCGGGCTTATTTTTTTCTCCCTATTTAATTCGTTTCACATAGAATAAGGGGGTGGAAATAAGGGTGGAATTTTTATGTTGAATTACCGGGGCGAGGGTAACGGGCCGTCCACGATGAAATTCACCATTTCAATAGTCAACGGTAATAATTCGAAATACCATATTGATTCAATACCTTAGCATTGAATGTGCTGATTAAGCAGATGTCATTGCCGGTAAGACGGGTAAGGAGGATTCGATAAGACGAAGGTCTAAAAAAAATGCCGAAGATTTCTCGTGCAGATCGTCATGCTCACAGAGATCCCAAAGAAAAACGGTGTGGAATTTCATTTGAGCCGGATGCCTGGTGCTCGTTACGTCGTTGGCACGTAAAAGGAGGAAGGAACTGGGGAATGAGGAATCTGGAGGCGTCAAAGTGGCAGGGGTGGAGGGATGGGGGGGAAAAGCATTGCGAGACATCGACAAGGCATCCGTGGCGCGTAGTTGTTGGTAATCCCTCAGTATCTGAAGGTTTGGTCCGTGCCATATTCAAGGAAAGTGAAGGTGTTCGGTGGAAGATTGTTAGGGGATGAGAAAGAAGATGGAACGGATAAATTTTCCAATTTGACCTGTTAGGACTGTGCCACCCGCTTTCTATAGTCAATGCACTTTTTAAAGCTCCCTTTGCCGATCTCTCCTTGCTTGATTTGAATTACAAAGTGGATTATCCATTGGATTTGGTTAATTGAAGGGATTCTGTCAGTAGGGATTTTTGGTTTTGACTCGCGGTGTTTTAAAATTTATCAAAAGGAATTATCAATTTTTTTTTAATATTGATAATTTGTGCTCAACAGCTTCGTCGGTTCATCAGAGTAGCAGTGAATTGGATGAAGTGTGGCATGATGCTAATGGATCAAGTCTTTTGGTCCAGTATCCAGATAATCTTCACATTGGCGATCTTTTCTACTACATACTCGCGCCAACACTGTGTTACGAGCTAAACTTTCCACGTACTCAGAGAATTCGAAAAAGGTAACAACTGTTTTCAACATTTTAAGCAACTTGGAATGTATTCGTAAAAAGTTTTCGTACGATCGATCACTCGAATTGGTAAAAGGTCAGTTCGATTGAATTTATCTGTGTTCATTGAACAGGGCATACACGTTTATTCTGTCTGGAAACTAGTGAGAAAATAGGAGAAAAAGGTAATTGGGGGAGGAGAGAGAAAACTTTACCGTAAAGTTTTAGTTCCGTAAATGAGCGGCAGTCCTTGCTCCGTGCCATTTCTTGCTCATCTACAAGTCTCTCTTGCTCGTTCCTTTCTTGTCTGCATTACACAGAAGTCTTTTCACTTTCTTCATTTTCATTTCTTTTCCTCCTCATCGTGCTTGGTGTTTCTTCCTTTTTTTTTCCCTCTCTTCATTTTTGTTCGCTACAATTTTTTTCTTTCCCTCTCTGAATGAGAGTCAGAAGAGTAGACACGACGCATTGTAGGGGACCCAATGTGAAAAGGCACTCGTTGAATTAGATTCGAGTGGATGCCATTGTTGTAAGACCAAGTGGGAGGCAACAAACTCTAGACAGTTATACCTAGCAGTGATGCATTACTCGTTGCACGTTCGACCTGTTTTAACTGGTCTGTGTGGTACTCGAGGGGACCAGAAAATCCGAGGAAATTTTCTTTTTTCCTCCACCAGTTGAGGCAACCAACAATTTGTATATCCCCTCTGATTTCAGGTTCCTGATAAAACGAATATTCGAAGTATTCGTTGGCTGTCAAGTGGTAATGTCCCTCTGCCAGCAGTGGATGATACCATCAGTGAAGAATTCTCTCATTCCCTTTACGGTGAGTTTCCCAATTATAATTAACATGGACATTAGACCAAGGAGGGAGTCGATGAAACCCTCCAGGTAGTATTAAATACAACGGCAATATCAAAAAGCAATGGAAAGTCCCTGTATTGTTAACCCAAACTGTCTGCATCTACGGCTAGCCTGTGCATAAATTCCATGGACAAGTACATCTACAAGACCCTCACGTATTAGGTACCTGATAGACCGCCTAGTACACGTACTCCAAACTGTGTTCACCACCCTTTCGCACGTCTGCTTCAACCCTGTATATGTATTCAAAATAGGTTATACGAAGTCGACTATGGCTGAGGGGGGGCTTAGCCTGACAACTTCCCAACCACAATTCATCCGAAAACCCTAAGCTAAAGTTTTGCGGGTTGTAACAGGCTTTACTTGTGGGTGAACGCGAGAACGTGCTAATCGAGCGATCGGTGGAGGTACTTTTAACCTCAGAGCTCGAGAGATTTATCGTATCAGTCTTGTGTCATCAAATCTCATCTCTCATTTTTTTTTTCATACTCGTCAGAGGTGATCGTCTAAAGTGTCCACTCTGATGACTGGATAACATTCATTATTCTATCGCTTTCCATCGCCAGGTAAATTATTTCACTGACAGAAGAGTGAAGTATGTGAATTTTTTTTTTTATACTCATTTCAATTGGAAGGTTGTTTATTCCATTGGTGAATTTTTTATTATTGTAATGGTATAATGCACGGACGCCTTGAGAACGAGTCATCGAGTCGAAATACTCGTGAATATTAGCAATTCACCTTCTCGACATGACAATAACCTGAAGACTCCTGGTTTAAACGTAAAGCGTGATAGAGGGGCCGTCCCTCGAGGCGGCATTATTGCAAAATGGATGAAATATCGCATCGATTTCCCACCTTGCAAGCGATGCCTCGATAATCCTCTCGTCTTTGTCCCAGGATGAGGGAGAAAACAACCAGAAAAAAAAAACAGAAGAAAAAGCAAGTTGCAGTCATCTTTGGAGGGCTGCAGAAGCTTTATGAAGACTTTTCCTGTTTATTTTTCAACCTTCACTTTTTTAGTTTTCTCGCTCTCTGAGTTTTCAACTCATTTCTCAATAGTTACGAGATTGCTTATCGTGACTCGAAGTACTCGCGACATATTGCATTAAAAAAATTGTTTGGTGGTATAAATTCAGGTGCGTTGAATTTTCATTGGAAAGGATGGAGGCTACATGAATTAATGAGTGAGATAAATTCCATGTGAATCTTCTACTCTCATTATTTGAAGCCTGCGAGGATGGTCTTAGGAGATTACCGTAAAAACCTCTTTTCAGCTGAGAGGTAGAATTAATAGAAGAGCCCTCTTACGAAAATTACACTCACCACTAATTTTAATAACAATTCCTACAGCCTTTTCATTTCTCATTCCATCCTGATAATGAACAAAGCTCACTTTATCCGGTCCAAAAAGGCTTTTGAGTATTTTCACGTCGAGGCATTTTCCGTAGCCTTTTAATTTTATTTATACTGGATTCGTCGACTCCACAGGGCAACCCTCGAACTCAGAGGCGCAAGGTCTTCTCCGTTCTCTGGGTAATCTCGTCAGTCCAAAAGTCTCGTTTTCCATTTCCTGTTGTAAGGCCATAGGAATAATAGAGATCAAGGCGAAAGAACGGAGGGAAAATGAGATGCTTCCTCCGTGTGCCCCACGGTAAAGTCATGAATATTTCCTCGGGCTCAATAGAAACATGGAAACTCGAGGTTAAATTTTGTCTGGGGCTATATAGGGGGTAAATTCAAACATCAGAAAGTTTGGTGGAACATCTTGAAAATAGCTGCTGAAAATTTCTTATGCATTGTCTTGTGCTCCCGTGAATTTTTTTCCTTGCGTGTTTAAGGTATGGAAAATAGTGAGAGCGTGCGGTAAAAAAAGGGAGCTAAAAGTGATGAAAGGGATCGAGAGACGATTTTCAGGAGACATCGTAGATACGTCTGAAGAATCTCAGCAACGATGAACGAGGTCTCTCCAACCTTTCAACATCGTCCGGCTTATTATAACCCTTTGTGGCTGTTTTCGAGACGTTATACATAGCCGACTTGTGCATCAGCTTTGGCTCACGATACGAACACCAACTTCGATCCAACTATAAGACCCCAGAACGCTCAACTCCATCCGTCTATACGTACTTTAGCCGTTGCCTTCGCATATCACAAACTTCTTCTCCTTCTTCTCCTTTTTTTTTCATCTTTTTTTTTTATCCCGTCCTCTTTCGTTGCTCGAGGGCGCTTCAAGTTTGTCGGCTGAATGACAAAACCCCTTATGATTGAGTCCCCTTCAGGCAATAATAATAGCCGATTGATTTTTTTCCTTCGTCATGATTGCCGGAGAAACCGGAAAGGAAATACAATATGACGATAAATTCTCAGAATGTAAGGAGATCAAATCCCCTTGTATTCGAAATATTCGATTCGCATGGTCTTCAACGACTGAGGTTGTTAAAAATGATCGTGTACTCTGTATTTTCTGTTGTATTTTTACGAGTAATGGTTTTTGTAGATCTCAAATGTATGTTATGGATATAAATTTTTAATTTGAACAATTCGGTCTTGCCTTTACTACGAATTATGGAATTATGGAATTTGGGATAAATTGCGGTGAAATTTGAGCGGTTACAGGGTATGAGTAAAAAAATAATGTATATATGCACCAAAGAAATATTTGTTTGCTCAGTTACGTGAGGGGGCACTTTGAAACGAATTTTTGTCGGTTTTCCAGAAAGCCAGAGATATTCCATGCGCGGCCGCATTACGGCTCAACGGATGGAATCCACAAGGATATTTCGTGTTACCGTTGGTTGTACACCTGTGTATCCGTAGAAACACGCGCGCCACGGAGTTTTGGGTCAGGGGAAATGGGGAGGAAAAGGGGTGGTAAAAGGGGTAAAAGGACGATACTGAGAGCAAAAGCCAGCTCTTGCATATATATACACACCATCTCAAGGACCACAAGTATTTCCACTATATTGTGTGTGAGTCTGTATTTTCTCTCCCTCGTGCTTGTAGTTTTGCCACGACCACGGGTACACAAAACAATTTTATCCAGTCAAGAATATTAATATCCCACGGGACTCACAGATCCCACAAGATACTGTGTTTTACACTGTTGCGCTCCAAACTTATGGTGAGGTTGTTTTTTTCTTTTTATTTCATTTTATCGGGGTTTGCCCTTTTTTCCGGGTGATTTTTCTTTTTCAAAAATCTGTATTATCTTGACGATCGTATATTCCGCATTATCCGATAAGTCGAAATTTCTGCGACATGATTTTTATTGTCGGTATTGTTATTGACTTTTTCCACTTGTCGTAGGAGAATTTTTTCGAATTTTTGTGTGCGCATGGAGTTCGTCGATCGGTGATGTTTTTATTGAAGATACTCATGTTCTCGGTTGAATTCACCCTCTCGAACTTTCATGTCCTCATAATAATGATAATGCAGGTCTCGCATTAAAAAAAAATGAACGGAAAAAAACGGCATCAAAGGCCATGAAGTATCATGTTGAGAACTTTGAAAAATGAGAGAACTCAGACAAAAAAAAGGGAGAGGGGATGTATGCGGGGTACATTCAAGGTATGACCTTAATTCCACCCGGAAAATGGCGCTGACAAGCGTCAGATTACAATGCACTCCATGACCCTTGGTTCATCCTTGTGCAGCAAACTCGACGAGACGAAAATTACGGATTGCTGGATCTTTTTTATAACGACAGGATACAGCTTAATTCTAGGAATAATTGATGAATTCCCCGTATTTATAGATACTCGTATTAAAAGAAGCGAATGAACAATTGGCATGACACTGGTTGTACGTCGGGTCGAGGAGTACCCCGTTTCCAATTACCAAGTTCCATCTTGGCAAGTTAATGCCATAGGTTTTTGCCCACCCCCTTTGTTTTGCAATATCCCATTCTTGCCTTCACTCCCAGCATCACATCCCCCTAAATTCATTTCCCCCTCCAAATATCTCAGCAAAATATTCCCGACTAGTCACTTATTATCATTATTTTCCTTGAAAACTTCCACTCGAATTAACTTGAGAATATTGTAAACATTTTATCCTTATTATGTCGTTCTGTTACAGAACATGGATGTCGCTAAAGCTGCCGAGAGACTTCTAAAACTCGCCGTAAGTACAGGACAAATTCATTTATCTTGCCTTCTCAGTATCAAACTTTAGAATGTGGTTAAATTTTCTTTTTTTTTCTTAAACTTTCGGAAACAAGAGTAAGAACCGCCCCAAGTGTGGCATTAAATTTTAATATTTAATACGGTGATGGGGTGGTGAGGGGGTAAAAAACGTGGAGATGGAATAAAACTTTATGAATTCCACGTACGTTGAAACCCATTAATACGCATCCATGGTATCCGGGTAGATTGCATCGGTAATGTCGGTGGGGTATATCGGATTTGTGAATATTGCATGATCACGATGTATGAGTTTGCAACAGCGTAAAGCGTCACGCTGAGCATGTGTCGTTAAATCCTGCGCGAAATTGCTGGGGAAAGATAGCATCATCTCTCTACATGTTGATGCATGCCTGCGTACTATTTTCCATTACTCTGTTTGCCCCTCGGAATTGTCTTGGCGATGTTTATAGGGCGAACAATGAAGTCCAATTTTTTTTTCTCTCTGTCGTTTTCTCTTTCTCTCGGTTTTTTTTCTCGTTGAGTCGGGTGAAGTGAAAACAGACGTAAACTGCTGGTCGAATCATCAGGGGGATTTGGAGAAAAAAAGTGGACAACTGCTGGGGCAGTTTGTGAAACTCTGGCAAGACGGGGAAAGAGCATCGTTGGCGTGACTTGGACCGTCGATTCTTTTCCGGCAGTTTGCGACACGTTATGAACAACTCGGTGGTACAATCCAATGTGTCTTCTGCACGGAAATAAAAATACTAGAAAATATTACGTGACAGTATAATCCCATGCTGCAAAACTCGATGCTCCTCTAATTATCAGGACTTATCGGTTTATGTTTCAAGTTTTTTCACTTGAAATGTCAAGTGCAATTTTGTCTCGGCGAAATTTCTTTACGAGTCGATAGAATTGTTGCTCATCGAGAATCGGAGAAAAAGTCATTGAGAAGTCGTCGGTACCGTCAAGGTACAGAAGTGAAGAAGCAATGGCTGGGAAGAGGAAATTAAAACGTCTGTGAAACTTTTCCAATGCTTGTCGAACCCGCGCACATGGCCAAAAGAAACCACCGTGGATGAGAAATAAAAGGTCTGTACGGTTGAGAAGTGGTGAGCGTGGTGGTGAATACTACTGAAAATGCCCAACGGCGGACCTGAAGACTTGACCGTACCTTTGTGTCCAGCAGCATTATTGAGGGTCGTGCAAGAAGAGATGAGGGTAGCTATGGAATGTTGAAAAAGCCAGGGCATCTTTGACGGGTTGGCTGCGGTGATCCAACAGAGAAAAGTAGTAAAAGGCACCTCCACTCATATATAAACCAAATATCTTGAAAATTCTGAGACGTGAAAAAGACGAGCTGAAGAATTGTTGAAACTTGCTACGTTCTTCCTCACTATTTTTTTATTCTTGTTTACTCTCCTTCGATCCCTCGACTCTATTTTTTTCCCCCTTTTTTCGTTTTTTTTTTCTCCCTCTTTTATTACTCACAAGGGGATCAAAGGATTCAACTTGGAATTGCAGACCACACCCAGGAATATTGCCGAGGTCAAATGGCTCACTCGAGACTGCACTGGGAATTTATAAAAAACTGCCCTCATCACAAACTTCTTGCTTACTTCATTAAGACCATTATTTACTGGATTCTCTTGGATTTTCAGATACCGAATCACTTGATGTGGCTGTGCTTCTTCTATCTGTCCTTCCACTCAGCTCTCAATCTCATGGGTGAGCTGCTACACTTTGCCGACAGAAATTTCTACTGCGACTGGTGGAATGCTAATAACATTGACACCTTCTGGAGAACTTGGAATATGCCAGTGCACAGATGGGCTGTGAGGTAAATTTCATGTTCTATACGTTTCCATGGGGTTGAGGGGTTCCACCTTCAATACCTTTCAGCTTCGTTTAATATTCCCATTGTCAGTGAAGTTGCTGTCCACTTGCATGCACTTTATCATTTATTCCAGGACTTCCAGTAATCCATTAATTTTCGTTTGTGAATTGTTGTCTCCAGGTTGAAAATAAATATATTTAAAAAAATCCGCCAGAAAATAATTTAATGATTGCGCAACTTTTAGAATTGCATATTTCCCCAGAAAGTGGAATTGATTAATTAATACGTCGAGAGAGTTTCAAGACGATCCATGTAATTTATCAATTCAGGATATTTTATGCATATCATGAAGTATTCTTGCGAAATTCAATTGCATTATTCGTGACTTGCGAGTGAAAATCGAAGAAGTTCATTGGTTCACCTGCGTTATTACTAATCATCACTCTTGAACATTTCTACGTCATGCAGTCCGGCAGACGGTTTATGAAAGATTGAGAATCTAATAACGTTAGTCCATAACTGGGCCAGAAACTCATGAATTTCAATCGCTTCATCTGACTTAACATCACTCCAAATTACAGCGCATTCATTAAATATTCTGAGACCCTATAGTCGCGTTTCAGATTATCTGGAGGTAATGGAAAATCCAATACCACTCATTCGAAATAATGCTCTGAAATTTTTGTGGGGCCTCGCCATAATTCCATCAGCTATTTAAGATGCATTCAATCTTTTGTTTTTTTAATTGCTGACGTGACTTTTCTCTTTCTGGAATAAGTCTCCAACCCTCGGAATTTCTCCGTCGCTCTCATTAAGAAGAATTAATCCAGGTCACATTATTGGACATTATTAGACCAGATGAATATAACATAGAGGTGAATCTTTTTCGGGAAATTGTTCACATCATAATACTGACACAATTTATAATGGTTTAATTCCAGCGGTTTGCGGCTTAAAAAAACTCTATGAAGAATTCGAAAAATCGCGTCAAATAGTTTGGATATGTCGATGACCCGGAATCGAGAAAACCTCAAATATTATTTATAACTCTGAATATAGAGTGAACTTTTTCATATATATCATCGTTCTCTGAAATATAACCCGCGGAATATTACGATTGAAGCCTTTTAATTTCGATTTATATTGCGTCAAGATTCATGCAGTAGAGAAATATTACGTGTTGTTTAACCCACATATTTTACCGGCATAATTAATACGGAGCATAATAATAAGCGAAAGTTTGCATATTACACTTCTTTCCATAACCGGCAGTCTAGGTTTAAGATCCTAATTACCGACTCCATAATTCGAGCTCAATCTCTACCATCTGGACTATCCGCCTAAAGCCCTCCATCCAAATCGGCTGGATCCTCCCACATCTCCCACATCTCCCAAATTACCATACACTCATTAAATAATCTGTCCCCAAGAGTGCATCATAAAGTTGAGGACCAGAGTCAATAAAAAATCTCGTAACAATTTGGCCTCACTACCCCTCACCCTCCCACTTGACACCTCCAACTCAATCATAAACATTTCCAGGAATAATCCTCTCTCCATGTCTGAGTGAAATGTTAAAAATTAAAAGCCCCCGCGCCTTGCAATTGAGGATTAGGCAGTTTATTTTTTCATCCTCTCAACAACGAATTTTCATAAAGGAAAATTCAACGAGCGTCTTTCACACTCAGTTCCCTGTTCTCCACCCCCCGTCCTTTATCACTCGGCCTGGAGAATCTCAGCCTGCAACTGGCACGGGTCCATGCACAACCGAGAGGCGACTAGAGAAAGGTGGAGTGAGTGGAAAAGAAAGATGGAGGGCTGAGCAAACTCCAAAGGCGATTCTGTTGAAGGGGGAGTGAGGGGGTAGGAATGAAGAGGGGGTTTGAAAAAGTAGATGGGGGCTCACGTTTTCCGCGAACGAGAGGTGGGGTTGTAATGGGAAAAGACGATACGCATCGCATTGCCACACTTAAAGCTGTTTATACCTCCGAGAATCTACAATACTACTATGACGCCTGAGATTTTGCCAACTCCCCAGTAGACAAGAAACAAAAAAAAAAAGAAAAAACCACCCAGGAATTTTCCAATGGTGAAGTTGTGAAGAAGCGGCTGCGAGTAAAATGAAAAGAAGTGCATGACATACGTAAATATTCTTTGCTCTTTTCAATTTGCCTCGGGTCTTGGTGGTTTCTCTCATTTGTGGGTGGATCTTTTTTTCACACTCCTCGAGGTGGCTTTGCTAATAAGATTGCTAACGGCCCTAGGTGCTCTTCACTCTTTGATGTTGATGTTTTTTTTTCACAGAATTTTTTCTTCTTTCAGTGATGAGAGAATAAATTTCTTTTGCAGGCACTTGTACATTCCGATCGTTGAGATGGGATATGGCAAGACCACAGCAAGTGTCACTGTTTTTTTTATCAGTGCGTTCTTCCATGAGTATCTTGTCAGTGTGCCGTTGAAGACATTCAAGATCTGGGCGTTCTTGGGGATGATGGGACAGGTAAATTTCATGATTTGATTTCAGTTGTTTGTCTTGGTATGGGGTGGCCTCCAACTGTGAGGAGTTAATGAATAGGAGAATTGAAAATTGATAATGCCTTTTGGTTATCGACAGATACCACTATCAGCTATTAGCAAATACGTCGAGCGTCACTTCGGGGCACGTTGGGGCAATATCGTTGTCTGGTCGAGCTTGATAATTGGTCAACCACTGTGCATCATGGTGTACTATCACGATTACGTTGTGACCCATTTCGGTGAAACGCTCCTCGAAGATCACTCAATAGTGTAGTCCGAGTGATTCCAGTGGATAAGTCAATTCATTCATGGCAAGGGAGTCGATTAAGGAATAGCTCCACAAACTGGAATGCGTCAATCGAGCTGTACCAGAGATTATCGTCCACGGACTCTCATTATTTCTATTTATTTTTGTACTTGGGTGTGCCTGGGAGAATTTATCACGGTTTGCAATCGTTCCAGACAATCGTGCCAAAGGGAGTGTGCAACATACTGGAGAGCATCTCCAGAAATTGAGAGATTGTTTTGTATGTAAATATTACCAACACTGTTCATAATTACTCAGTGGTAACGAATTAACTCATGGTTTTTTTTATAACGTACTAGCATGGGGTGTTATCATTTTAGATCTAAAATCTGTATATTGAAAGAATCTTGAATATCTAAAAAAATTACCAATAATTTATGTTTTTTCTTCAATCAAATTCAATTGATAAATAGAAAATGGTATATCATATTATATTATATGATATACGCGCCGAAAAAAAGCTGATAAAAAACGGTACATCGTTCTTTTGTTTGTAAACTGTTATCGCTACGATTCTGTCAATATTTTTATATCAAAACTGAATTCCCGATAAATTTCCGCAACAGCCAAATGAGGATTTGAGCAGAGATAGTCATATCACCAAATCAAAAATAAAGTTATATAAATGAACACTCAACCAATCGATATAGATTGCAATGTCTGTTAGTAAATTAATCCCGAGCATCTGCAAAGTGTCCATTATACTATATAATAATAACCCAATGGATGGACCAGGGTATTCATTACCGAAATACTCGTTTAATTTTTATACCGATTAATTCTTTCCCAATATTAATATTTCACCAATCAATTTGAGCGATGTTATCAATTATGTGGCAATAAGGACTGCATTGGGCTCGTTAAAATATTAATTAACTTTCGTTAATCCCGGGAAACTCTCCGACTGACTTGACAATCGTGGAGCAATGTTATAATAGCCCAAGAATTGATGAAAATTGTTGGTGGAGTTGACAGACAGTTGGGCATGTGCTTTCACGGAACAAATATGAGGGAGCTGATACTGCTCTGACGTGACAGCAGTTGTGAGTCTCTTAGGGGAAAACACCGACGTATTTATCATGCTGACGTGCAGGGAATCGTCAGGGGTATTATAGTTGTACTGACAATTATTGGAATTTAAGATCGCTTTGCGAGTGCCATCAATCAGGTTTCATTAGACTGTCATATGCTGAATACAATAGTACTATTGAAAAAATCATTAATTTTTGGAGAATATAATTGAATTTTGGTAACACCGGAGAAAACACAATTGTTTGAATACGAGAAACCATTAGCCACGTGAACACGCATTTCCTACGGATGACTGAGTGAAATCGATATGGTGACGTTGAGATGATTGTGAGTGCGATATTTTCAACAGTCGAACACTTTTTTTTGTATGATATATTTTGGCTTTTCGTTCGATTTTCGAGAGGATTCGCAGTTTTGATATAAATACGTCTGTGGTTTCAACGTTCGCATAAAATTGCGGAATGGTCAAACAAGCTGGGATTTTAATAAAGAACATAAAAATATGACAGACCCGTCGACGTAAACCACTGGTTTATCAAAGATGCAGTCACCTGTTCCTAATTGTTATTAATTGCAATAAAACGTGAATAGTAATGAGTAGTTGTAGATAGAAGAGAGGGTGTTGTAGCCGCAGTAATGTGTAAAAGTAATGAGAAATCCGTTTGAATGAGCCACAGGCGCTTATTTCCATTCCCACCGAACTTGACTGAAAGTTGAATTTGGTAACGGGAAGTTGGTAAAGCGTCAGATCGTACTATCCTGGTGATGTAGAACGTTTCCTCCCCTGTCGTTTTAGCCGTGGCCCAGTGCGATGCTCACTGTGTGTTGAATTCAACGGATATCCAACCATGGAGTTGGCATCTCTGTCTCACGAGTATCTCCGAGACTTTTCGTACCACCACTGATACCCTGGGTGATTGGTGTTGGTGTGGATCCACAGGAGGTACGCCTGCGTGAATTCAACCTGGGGTGGAACAGTGGGGCAAACCAGCATCATACAGTATGGGCTGGGGGGTAGAACGGGCGAAACACGATGGTATAAGGGAGCGGACGCGTCGCGACGCCTCTGCAGTGAGCGCCGCGACGCCGATCTGTACGCTGTTGTCTTGATAACGTATAGCTCCTGCGGCTGTTTGTCGTGAACACGAGGGTGACGTTCATTTACTTTATTCTCAGATTATCCCGGAATAGTGACCGGCGATTTTTCCTGGATTCGTCATCGCTCACTGGAGAGGTTACGTCGGAGATTCGCCGTCTGGAGAACCCTCAACAAGGTACATTTTTGCTATAACTTCTCTTTCAATATTTGTCCTCGGTAAAGCCCTGTCATTCTATTCTTCCTCGACCTCATGCCACAGTGTCAGTCTTCTCTGACAGTTAAATTGAAACAGTTTGATGAGCTCTCGGGTTCGGAACGAGTCAAGTAGTGCTTGATTCAACGATCTGTCAGAACACGCCTCGGGTGGATAAAATGTTTGCACGTATCTGTCACGGGAAAACTCGACGGCTTCAATGAATCATTGACAATTGTTTGTTTTACTTTTCATTCTATTTTTTGTTTTGATTCTTTGGGGAATTTATTCGCATGTTTTTAGTTTTGCTGTGACGTGGAATCGATGTGTCGATTGAGTGACGGGCGAATGGAATCTGGGATTCAGCGAATTGCTGGATACTTGGGACAAAATTTTGCGGGGTTGTGACCCTATTCGAAAATATTGTCATGGATCAAATGTCGGGATAACGAGGAAGATTTTTTTTTTCGGGGTTTGGAATGTGATTGTCATGGATGACTATCCCTCCCGGTAACAATGCGCCGGTTTTAACGTCATCAATAATTTTCGAGTGGTGTTTTTCAGAAGGGAGAAATATTCTCTCGTAATTCTATAATGATGGATTTTCACGTCATAATTCACGCCGCGTTGGAAAAATAATGTCGATCGCATAAAAAAATTATTCAGCAGCTCGCTGTTTAATCAAGAACACTTCTGTCCATTTGAAGAATTATCATTTGCCATTTGTCCCTTCGCGGAGAAGACAAACTCCCTGTTGAATTCGGAAGCACGTTCAACGAAAGCAGAGAATCCCTCTCAGCTATCATTTATCTCTGCTTCATTTTCTCGAGCATCAATGCGAATGCCCTCTCAATGAAAATAATTCTTCAAGTAATGGTGAATTCTTCATTCTTAGGTTCTGAATACACCGAGATGATTTTTGCTCGAGGAGTATTTTTAGTATTACAAAAAATGTAATGCATTCTTTTTAAATTGGTCCTTCAAGAAAAATGAGAGCGGATGTCTGACGAGATGTCCTAAAAATGCATTTTTTTTTGTTACAGTGCTCGATTAAGATTTCAGTTCATTGAAGAATTAGAATTGAACATTTTATCTAGGAAGAAAAGGAGAAACTCTCCGTCGAATTCTAGAGCACGTTCCTACCAGTTAGTCCCCCACCATCATCCATCTCCTCTTCGTCTTCCTCAGCATCAATGCAATGCCCTCTTCACAGGAATAATTCATCAGAAGTAATTGTGAATTCTCATCTTCCCCGGGCAAATACTCCAAGACGAATTTTCATAATTTTTTTTCATACTCGCCATGAGGAAAATTTATTACCTCATTTTTTATCAGCCCAACCAACTTTTGATCATGTTGGACAACTTGGTGTACAAGTTACGTTTCTTGCAGAGTCATGGACTTATTACTGATGGAATATCTGTAGACCAAAAGTTTTCCAATGGTTTGGGATGAAAGTTACGAGAGCCCTTCACACTGTATCTTTGATACTGTACATGATCCGGATTACGAGATGCATTACGTCCCTAAGCCAGCGATAACTAAGAGTAAGCATATCTAGATGTGCTCTCTATTTTTCAAGCTATCGATGCGATAAGCCTGATAATGCTATCGTATATCCACTCTCACCTTTTGAATTACAACGACCATAATTCTTGTTTACCTCCAATACAACCAATTATTCACGTTTCGCACTGTTCTAATTAAAACCATAAACGGAAATTCATACGGGATAAACACGACAAAATATGATATTTTTTTTCCTCTTTCAAACTGCGAAGCTGTGTTGAGCGATGGAAATAGTGAATTCCAGGTATGAATTGATGTCCTTCCGGCGGACATTAATTTCAATGTTGCATCAGCAAGCAGACAAATTATTCCCAATATATTGAATATAAAAAGTGCAATGAATAATATTGATGAAACCTCAATGAATAAATCATCATCTATGTTCGTAATGCGGATTGAAATTAAACATACCAATGTAATTCCTGTATGCCAGGAATGAAGTGATAAATTCGATAAAATTTCGAGAGGAGTTAATTCGAGCTATTGACAATTTATAGAAATGATTATATTGAGGAGTAGATGGAAAATATGTGGATTAAAGTGGCATTTGTGAAGATGAGATTAACTACGAGATTGCATAAGGGTTTCCAAACTTGGACACTTCCACTACCTGGGGATAGCACGCGACCCGGAATTCACCAGAACTCTGACCGGAAATAGTGAATGCCATGGAGTCCCTTTGATACCCCCCATTCACACGAAAGTTGGTAGCAAATTCACTTGAACGTAACACACACGAGCACAGAGTAGCTGTAGTGAGTTATTTAGTGTGGTCAGGGGACGATTTATCACGCTAAGAATACGTCTTCAATCTTTTCAATGCATCCCATCAATTTCCAACATATTGAAGAGCAATCGTTTTGCCTCGGATGCATTCATAGTATTCTTGAGAATAAATTTTCCTATTCAGTGAGAATAAAGAGGACTGGAGAATAAATAAATAAAAATAAAACGTCGTAAATAGTGAAAATGTTCCAAAAGATGGGGTTTCAAAGGAGATTCGATGAGGCCGCCCTTTCAGACGTTACATACCAAAGCCACAGACCCGCGGGATTGCTTTCAATGATGTCTAGTGTATACGGTAGTGGAAAATGGCGGGTGAATGCATTTTATCAATCACTTCTTTTTCAAATGAACGAAAAAAAAACTATTCATATGAAATTTTATAGAAAACGCCAGTCAAGAATTTATAGGATGATTTTAATGAAGTCCTGTCTGACTATTGGAATCTGTACGTACTACTTGACCTTTATTCAACCCCATTAGGATTCCATGACCTTTACGCGACCTTTCTATCACTCATCAGACCCCCGAGAGCCCCGTCATCCTTATGATCTGGATATGTAAAATCCGACTGTCCTAGATGTTGGATAAATAAGATTCTGAGCTTCATAAGCCCCGGGTCTGGATCCTCATCACAATTCAGACTTGACATTCCACATGCCCATAAGTCAATCTTCACTAATAAAAATTTCTTGAAATACCTGTCATAATGTCATTTGAATTTTCAATTGATCGTCAGTTTAAATTCAAAGGCCCGTGTAATTTTCCGAGTAAATTTCGATAACTCCCAGTCCCCAATCATTGAAATTTCGTTATAATTTTTCCCATTTGCATCTCTCAGTCTCATCACCCAAGCCGTAAAAAAGTACAACTGATTACATTTTTTTTACGCGCACATCCTCTCCTCATTTTTTACCTCCACCAGAGCATTTACATGGTATAAAGTAAATTCAGTGACTCGACCGCGCTAGGACGAGCAAGAATTTATATTCACGAGTTAAACAGTGACGTTATTCATGCACCAACAAAAATATATTTTCTTCTCATTTTGTTTCCGTGTTTGTCAGCACTAAATTTTAAATCCCCCTCCTCCCGGACCGCCCATGCATATTCCCATTTTCGCAATATTTTTTTCATAATTAGAAAAATGTATCGGCTTAGGCACTCGGTAGTCTCCCCAGGCTACACGTAATCAAAGTTTCTCATCGTGATTCTCATATATATTCACGTTTGGTCCCCATATTTACATGAAAAACAAGTCCTCAGGCTTAACCCAAGTCATGTAAAATCCATGCAAATGTGGTACGCGCAAATTCCGTGGGGTCAGAAAAAAAGTCCGGGGATTATATTCCATTTTTTAACGATGGACGAAAAAAAAATATGGATTGATACCGTGAAGATTAAATAAAAAGTATCCGATAACTGACCAACACGATATCGTCAGAGGCCTATCTCTATTCCCATATACTATTTCAACTATCGCCGTGGCATTAATTTTTATTCAATAATTGCTAGGCTCTGGCGCCAGCCACCGATCGAGAATAAACAATGGCGGCTCTTGGTATCGGTTGGGCGGTCGATGAGAGTGATAATAAAAAAAAAAATTGCGGAAAAATAGTAGCCAGATGGGGCTCTCCGCACTGTTTGAAATTTCTTCTATTTTATGGAACACTTCCATTTTAATCTTCTGTGTTATGCGTTTTTAGTCAATTTCACATCAGATCGGTCAGAACAATTTCCACGCTGCCTCGAAATTCCGTTACTGTCAATAATTTTAATCGTCTGTTTGCCGGATAATTAGAGCCGCCATTTTCCCGGATAATTAGAGATTCATTGAATATTCTAGGTATTATGTGGTTTTTTGAATAACAAAAGGATGTTCAATTTCATGCTAATTTGTTGCGTTTGAATTTTCAATGCTGGGGATTTTAATTGAATTTGAATTTAAATCGTATGGAAAATTTTAATTCATATTAAAAAATCTTTCGGATGGAAGAGTGGAAATCGGTCAAATGCATTCACATGAGCATTAGAATTATGGAAGACCAATGGATCTTGTACGGACTATTCGTTGATGCAACTACTTGGGAATTATCACTAAGCCAATGAACGCCGGTATTACTTTGGAAACTTCACTGTAATGGTGATTTTCCAAACTGTCAGAAACTGGTTAAAGAGGCTTATAATTGAGATTAATGGTTAATGTACGGAGTAATTGTTAGGAAAATCATTTCGGGGAGTTTTGGAGTTGTGGGTGAGAGATGGGAAAGTCAGATATCTATTTACCAAGTTGAGGATGTTATTATAGTTTGAGGTGAAAAATCTATGTCGACAGTTGGATGGAATCAGAGAACACCCGAAAAATTTTATTCAACGAAAATTATTCTAAAAAAATGTGTCAAGTATTCCGCATTGAGTCAACATAGCCATCCATTTTGAAAAGTAATCCAATGCCAAGTAGTAAAATCCCCGGTATATCAGACTGCAATAATTTCCAAATAATAAAAATAAGGTGAAATGGGGAAAAGGGGTAAAGGGATAAAGGGAGAAAATGGTAGTAAAATGAAAATGCTCATGAAGTCATTCTGATAATGCAGAGGCCAACGTCTCGACTCGTTAAAGCGCGAAATATAAAATGCAGTACGTTATGCCATGAACCCTTCGTACACAGGCAACCCCCAGACATTTCCCTATATTTCGTGGAATAATGTAACTGTCCGTTCAGATTTGTAGTTTACTCAGTGCACTGGATGGAGGACAAATATATATGTAATACGAGTGAATTCACGGAGGTGAGAGTGAGAGGGTGTGTTTTATTCTGAATGGGGTGGTTTCGGCTTGGAAATAGCCGGGTGGAGGGTGAAACGAATGAATCGCGAGAGCTCCCGAGTAGATTTATCGCGCTCAGTCGAGTGTGATAGAGAAACGGAATTCGTATGCCGACATTTGGAGGGAAAATGCGTTCCGGGGAAAAGAGGATCTCCACTCAGAGGACTAGCAGTTGAAAAAAAAAGGGGGGACGACCTAGGGATGAGTTGTCGATCATGGAGACAGTCTGATCGTCGACTGGAAGGATCACACTTGGTTGCCCCAACGACCAATCGGTTTAAAAGGCCGGCCTTCGCTTAGGACGCAAATTATTTTTCATAATTTAATTTATGACTGTGTGGGGAAAGTTTTCATAGAATTTACTCTGACGTTCTGTCACTCCTCGACGTTGTGACAATTCTGGAATTCTTAACAGAAATTGGAGTGAATATTACGCAACGCTCGGTTAAAATTGCAGGACAAATTGGAATTTTTTTCTCCGCGTTATGCAATGAGAGATAAATTTATTTCGCGTAGAATAATTTGTTTTTATGAAAGGAGTTAGGGAAAAGTACTGGAGCTCTTCAAGTCCTCGGAAATCCGGTGGACAATGAGCGATAGGATCAGTACTCGATGATAACCTCTCACATTCGGTAGATACCGGAGGATTTTGATATCTACAAAGAGATATCTTATATCTGGGAGGACAAAACTTTCGTCTCGCAACGGTGGGCAAGTCACGTATAAGCTGTGAAGTTGAGATTCGGAATTTGAGATAAGATACAACACGACTAACTGTATAGTCTGTTCAATTCAATAAAGTTGAGGATGATGTTGCCTCATTGTTGCAGAAGTTTCTGACCCAACTTGGATCCCACCGGGTGCAAGAGCTTTTATTATTTTCTCCATTGTTTACTGCTGTTTGAAGGGATAAATCGCGGTAAACACTGGGAATCGGCTATGGAGATTGTAAAATAAAATGGGCATTGGGGTTCATTCAAGAAATTTTATCATGGTTTTCTCTGATTTTCCAACTTCTTTTGCAGCATCAGGAAATTTTTTTCCAACCTCAACCAAAAAATTATGAAGTGTCTCAAATTTTACAACGTATTTTTCTCTGAATACTGTATTGACATCATGAACTTTCTGGTACTTTGCCGATAAATTCTTGGAACTGCTGGTTATGAATTTTCAATAAGATAAATACTGCTTTTAAAAAATCTACAGATGAATGGATTCTTGGGAAAAACAATGTTTTCTCTGGGTGCATTGAATGTTTTATCGGAGGAGATGAAAACCGGATAAAATATCAGAGAATTTCACTCACAGAAAATAATAAACTCGACGTAGAAATCCTCTTTTCCCCCGATATGCCGTTATTCACGGGGATGAGGATAACCTGTGTACATTGACGCGTCTGGTGTCAATAAATCAGCATATCAGCTGGTGTAAATCACTGCTCCAACGACTTTCAGCGGTCTGCTTTTCAGTCTGAAAATTCCTCCCCTCCCGTACCCATTCACTGGGTTATATTTATTCATGGGTTAGGTGAGTGTGAAAGGTCGGAGAATGGTTTTCCTCTATCTTTGGTGGGTTGTCCTACAGTATACCAAGGGGGTTTTGCCCACCTCTCCCGTGGCATTACGTGCGGAAACAAACTTTTGGAGACACCACCGCGTCCAATCCGATAAGGCATGCACTCTTTGTACACTTTCTACCCTCTATATATGTCTCTTGAAATATACAAGAAGTACTACCCATGCTGAGTTACATGAGATGTACGGTATGAACTTCCACTTGCAACTTTCCTACTTTGAGCGCAAACTCTGTGACACTGTGAATAATGAAGATGGAATCATATCTTGGTGTGTTACTGGATTATTCATAGAATCCATAGAGAATTACCTCGGAATTAATAGGACCTGTTAGAATTTGGAAAACATTGAGGTTGAGGGGATGCTCACGTGTTATTGAACTGATCAGATCGATTATTAATTTATCACGACTGATAACTAATTTTCCTGTCTATTGGATTTCAGAATTCATAGAGAGATGGATTTTCGAATTGATATTAAGAATTATTTGCGAGAATTTGAATTTTCCGGGTGTAAAAAGTCGACGAGTCTTATATTGTCATTATTTTTCACTCTGTAATTTCGCTGGCAACACCTTTTCACGTGTAACTCACAAGATTAATGGGTCAGGGATGATAAAAAATTGGCGTAAAAAATTCTGGACACCTTTAATGAATTGATGGCGAAGGTTGTTAATTTTTTGTATGATGTATGACTGGACGTAATGGGGAGCCATATGGGATGGCATTAGGGGGATGTAGTACAAAGGGAGTGAAGTGTGTGAGGGACCACAGAGAGCCGATAGTCCCTCGGCGAAGGTCCGTAGGGACTATCATAATAGGAGATAACACGTGACGCGTTACAATGAAAAGATAAAACTCGAGGACTTTAGGGCTCGATAGTACACCCTGTCTTGGGGTGACATCCTCACTCCTCCACGTCGCTCATCAATCTCTACTCAATTATCTTGAATAAATAAATTTATCTCTATGGACAGATTAAAAACCGAAGAATTAATCCATCTTTCCGAATTTTCTGTTCCAGATTATAAACTTCACCGTGAAAAACGAATAATGCATTACATGCCAGCTCGCCACCCATCTATTATTTCATAGACTCGTTCTCTCGATTAATCCCCCCAGCTTTAAACCTCCTACCCCTGAAAACTTGAAAACTCGATGGTCCAGATTTAACAGAGTACCTCAATGGGACACCGATCGACCACCAAGAATCGAGCAACGGTGGGTGTGTCCACCTCATAAAACCCCTCACGGATTTGCCCCATATATATCTTCGCGTCCAAGCACAGCTTGGCAACCGACAGTTGGCGTTGCCCGAAAGAATAAAAAAAAGCACAATAAAATAAAGACTAAAAAAGCCTCAATAGACTCCAGCGAATGACCGTGGACGGGGGTGAAAAAGAAAAAATAAAATGAAAAAAATCGGGCATGTGCGGGTAAAGTGCGGGTGAACGGCGATCGTGCGAGTCGAGTGTACGATTAACTGAAGCCACCCCATTCCCATTTTTTCCACACGCGACCTCCAACGGAACAAAAATAAAAGAGAAAAAAAGGCCTGGACACAGGAGCGATTCACTGGCAATACTCGAGTGCTCGTAAATAAAACTGAGAAAGCCATCCCTGGGCTCGTGAAAAATCCTGGCAGTGCGTCAATAATAAACAACATTTGATAACGGGAAATTCATTCTACCAAATGATCGATGGGGAACTAGTGGATATTCTCGGTGGGAGGGGCAAAAAAAAAAATTGATCTCGAGGAGGCAGAAACAGAGAGGAGTGTCCACTTGGGGTAGGGGCCCTCGGGCGATCCCTGGAAAATTTCCGAAGAAATGTAAAGAGTTCTTCCGACTGGAGACATCGGCTTGTATTCGAATAATAAAAATCTCCAGGTAAAAAGAGATTTTCATCTCTTTGTGCTTGACGTTGGAGTCTCTATCGGATTATTCTCAAGATGTTTGATACAATGTGTACGAAATATTTCAAATAGAATATAAAATCGAGAGGGATTTTTTCGTTGTATCAATAGAATTGTGCGAGGTTGTTATTCAAGGGGACAGCTCCTTTTTGAGATCAATCGGGGAATGCTGATTGATTCTTGGGAAAATTGCAAATGCTGTTTTTACGGAGGACCTCGGTGAGTGGCTGCTGATTGGAATAACAAGTGGCGAGAGAGAGAGAGAGAGAGAAAAAAAAAATTGGTTTATGAAAATGGATCACGTTCAGGTTAGAGCCAAGTCGATGGCGAGAAGCAACTCGACTAAAATGGCGTGTGAAAAAGCAACTAGAAGACTGAGGGCAACTTTGTGTAAAGCGACGCGGATCGGTGTCTCAAGCTCTGAGGTTGCAGGATTACCCTCTGCCAAGAGACTCATACCACAGAGGGATCATGGATGGAGGTTGGCTGTTTTCATGGTACTCATGTTTGGGGGTGGAGTTGTTGTGGCACTCGTCTGTATGGCCAAGAATGGATGCACGAGGATTGAAGATATTGTGAGTATTTCAGAATTATTTCTGGGTCAGTGTCAAATTTTCGTAATCATGGGACGATGAACGATCGAAATAATTCATATTTTTGATTTATCTGGTGAAAAAAAATTTCCTATCTAAAAATCATAAGTCCACTGCACATAGACTTTCTCCTCTATTCTACGCGCAATGTAACGAATAAAAACTATAGAATTCTATTTATTTCAATTATCAAACTCCATGGAATCCAATTTTCCAAAAATAAAATTGCACTGACTATTACTGATACTGACAACGGGGTATGGACAACTGAGAGGATCGACGCGACGTAAACAAAAATAGCAGTTTCACGGGAAAAAATTGTAATTCATTGTGCAAAAGTTCCACAGGCGGTGAAAATACTGGCGTATTGATAAACAAATAAATATCTCAATTCACTGATGCAGTTTTTTCTGGTCTCCAGTCGAGTCCGTTATCAATATCAATTACATCAAATATATCTAATGAAAAAAACCGGTAAAAAAAGAGGGAGAATTCGCAATAAAACGGGTGTAGAGGGTGTGGGATGGTTGAGGGGTTGGGAATTTGAGTGGTATGTGGGTGGAAAGCTTGGAGCCATCGAGATTCGATTAAACGTCAGGTCTTTGTCGGTTTGAATCAACGTAGAGTACCACAGTCGAGACGTGTTATAACCACGTGGTATGTTACAAGACTGTTGTGGAATGGAGAAGGGAATGGAAAATGGCTGTGGTAATTCTAGCCCTACGTACGCCAAACCTAAAGTGGTTAGTGGATGAGGATCGAGAGACAAAGAGAAATTCTCAGGATTCTGTCTGCCTCATTTTCTGATGCATTTTAGAATTTTCTTACGAATTTTTCATCGAGGAATTATTCAATTTTTTGAATATTTTGGTAATTCTGCCTCCTATTTCGACCAATTAAAATTTTTACAGACTCATTTATTTGATTGAAATATTTAAAAGAATTTTATGTTAATGCTGAGAAGTGGAGGATGAAACCAGGGGGTTTGTTATTTCGTGGGGACAGATGCGGAATTTTAGGGGATCGCGAGAGGAATTTCTGAGGTCACTTGAGTGCGGAATGCATGCCGAGGGGGAAAAAAATTCTCTCTCAATTGTCAGCAATTGCACTTGTAAAATAAAAGTCTCATTTACCGCGAACGTCTCTATAATTTCCTTACATTTTCCGGTGGATCTCTCCGAGCAATTATTACACTTTCGGAGGGGCTAGGGTTACCGTTGGCAAATGGTTTTAGTGGTTATGTACCGTGAGTATGTATACTGATGGTCAGTGGAGTTGGAAGAGGGGTATGTGCTGATGTGCCCTGCGGCTATTCGAAAACGAGGGGAATATAGTGAAAAGTTACTTTTTCCAATAATTACATTCTTTTACCTAACTTTACCGGGAATTGGATAATCTGCAGAATTCCCCTCAGAAAATTTGCCACTATTCTTTTTTTTTTTTTGATCGAATACCATCTCTAAAGCAAACAATGAATTAAAAAAAATTTTAACAGCGAATTATTTCCTGAATTTTCACGAAAATAGAGAATTACCAGAGTATTCACGCATTGACTAATTCTTGAATAAAAAATTCAGCGACAAAAAAAAATTTCAAACTTTTCAATTGTCACTCAGTATACAGCTACAACCGGTGATCGACTCAAAGCCGGAAACGTTGGCTGGGAGTTGATTTGATCGTGGTATTGGCGGTTCAATTACACGAAATCTAATTTCCAAATAGATAGTTGCACCTGAAGCACCAATGCAAATGGCACAGGCGAAATTAGTCGAGACCTGCCAACTCCGAGCCAAATTCTCCCTTTGATCGGTGAAAAACATTGTCCATGAAAAGCCCCAGCATAATTATGGTGGACTTGTGAATAGACTCGGGCCAATTGTCTTCGCACGGTTGGCAAAATTTTTTTTTCATTACGATAAAGGCGCCATTGTCCCCGCGTTGTTCACATTCATCGATATCCAGTGGATAAAATCAACGTTTGAGCTGGCATGGAATGCAATTGACCTGGCATTTGAGTAAACAGCACCCCGAGGCATTCAAAGTGATTTCCTGTTGAATTTCCCCTGCCCCATCCCTCCCCAAACCCTTCCAACCAGAAGACCTTTCTTTTCTCTGCGTGTTCATTTTGAGTTGAGTGTGATCGGGATCTGGGATCGAGTGCGTGGGATTTAAATCCGGAAAAAGTTCGTTTGAAGCTAGTGGAATCTGTGGGACAAAGCCCCAGTAATGCCCAACGGGAAGGAGAAGCTAGCCTGTCGAATATACCGTGTGCTGTAACGCGTCGGACCATAGTAGAACGAAATACCAGGGGAACAAGCCGATATATGCCGTCCTATATACCCGCAAGCCCTATCCTTTCCACTCCTGCCAAACCCTCTGCCAATCCGTTGGCAGTTATATCGAGTTACGCGCTACTGCCTTGCTTCATCCTCCATCCTAAAACATCCGATGCATTCCCTTCTCTCTTCTCCCATCAATTTCACCCCAAATTCCTTTTTCCAATCAATTATTTTATTGGCCATTATCCACGCTCACCATTTTTTTTTTGTCCGTTGGTTACAGCATTTGAGAGTTCATGGCTTTTGAATTCCGCTCAGTGTCTGCAATTTTTTTTTTCGCTTATCGATTAGAACAAGTCGGAATTTTCCTATGATAAATATCACATGTCGTTTTTATAAGTGCACCGGGTACTGTTGCTCAAACCCTCCATAAAAGAACACAGGTGATATTATCTCTGAGAGTGTTCGGCTGAAAAGGTAACTGGCACTACCAACACGATCGTTGGGCATTATATCCTCACTCGGTATGATATTCACATCGGTTGTGTCCATTTTCTTTGAGAAAAACGGAAGCTAGCATCCATGGAGTCTTCTTGCTGGATCCATTACCCCCCAATTTTTATCACTTGACGTGCGCGATGTATCCACCAATTCTCCATTGTCGAGTTTTCCTAACCCTCGACACCATTCACTAGGTAATCGTTTCTCAACTGGTGCATCAGTTTTTACGACAGCGTAGTTACGGCTCTACGTGCTACAAATGATTAATGACTGCTGTCGGGTATTTAATCTGGAGTTGACGGGGTAATGTTTCTTTTATGATGGTTCATTGGGCGCCGGTAATTCAGCAGTTTCTCGATGAGCTATCGTTAGGGGAAATTGCACGGCCCAATTAATAGATTTTTTCCCCCTTTTTATTTCTTCTTTTTTTTTTTATCGCCTCTTCCTCTTATTCTGGTGGGTCATGCCTTGAGAGATTCGGAGCACGTGATTTAAAACGCTCTGAGGTTTCACGTGCGATCTAATGAGATGACGGAGAAAATCACCAGCTGGAAATCCTTCTAGACGAGTAGCCCAGCAATCTCCGAGAGCAAATTCGATTTCCTGTTCGAGTGCTTTACTAATGACCGTTGACTCTTGCTTTTCAGTCATGTCGGAGGAGAGGTATTAGTGGAGTGACCGAGTTTTCGGGGATTCTTCCGCGGATTTTTAGGGTTTACCGTGGAAACCGTGATAGCTTTACGTTTTTTTTTTCTCTATTACAAAACGTTCGGATTGAGGAACAATCAGAGGTAACCGCCTTAAAATATTAGAAGCCTCAATTTTCATCAGATGCTGCAAGATGAGAGAAGCTCCAGCTACGACGGTAATGTCTAACGTCTCTCAGAAAAAGCTCTTGTAATTTCTCAAGATTTATAGATGCCCGGTCTCCAGCGTTTCGTTTCATTTTTCTTATTGTGGCGTTTTTTTTTTCTCCCCATCCCCCAACTGCTCCTATGTTTTGTCAGGAACGGGGAAAAAATAAGAAACACCTAAGACGAGTGAGAAGAAGCAGGAATGAGGAAAAGAAATGGACGTGAGCACTGGGGTGAACGTACACATGGAGGAGTTTGTGTCTCAACATTTACGGTTCAAGTATCACGCTCGGTCCAGGGTGTACCGAAGCGTGACCCCATGGCTCGTGTTTATCGCTCTACTTCCGAGATCTAATCGATCCACCACCCTTTAGCTTCTTCTTGGCCCTCAGTAGACACACCTAGGGGAGGTACTATTTAAATCGACCACGGTTCACCAAAATTACCCAATAATACGCGTGACAACATTTCGTCCCAACATATCGTATTGCTGACTTGTTGTCATGGAAACAGACAGCTAAATCGGTGATGCTCTTATCATTTTTTTCAGCGTTCAAAATATCCCGTATTGATCGCGAAATGCCGTATCAGAGAGGATTTGATCCGAGTTTGCGAATGTCACGATACTACCCCGATTTTTATAAATAATTCCAGTCGGATGTGAAATTTTTTATCGAATTGAAAACAAGTATTAAGCCTTGGAGATGGAAAGAATGGTGTGAAAAAAAGGCGGTAAGTCACTGAATTTACATTGAAAGCTAGAGGAGAAACGGAGTGTCGCATAAATCTGAAAGCCGTGAATCCTACCCCATGGGGCCTTCAACCCCTGATGGAAAAGCCAGTTTGGCTTTTGGCAATGGCAGTGGTTTTGGAATATGCCGGATAGGATACTAGGAACAATGACCAAAATACAGATGGCCGTGTGCAGTGGGGGATGTATGGGGAAAGCACCATATTACCTGCCATTTCGGTTGGTTCCTCATCGTGTCAGGTATATTCCGTTGAAATTGACCGCAGTTCACAGGATTTACCATCTGAAATGCCAAGGGGGTGCTAGGGGGTCGTGTTACAGGGGGATTGAGGCTTGGGTTACCGAGGCAGAGGCATAATTTCAGTGATAAACCAGACAGCTGCACGGGATATGCTCGTCAGATGTCAAGTATATAGATCGACTAACCTGTTTGAAACATTTACGTATCCTGAATATAGCATTACCATGGTAATTAATTCAGACCTTTACATCTCCATGACTTATACCGGATTTTCGCTTTATTTTTATTCTATCAAATATATATATTTACTGGAGTTAATTAATTTAATAGAATATTTATCTCAACGGAAATTCTTTGGAAATCCATTGGAGAGGCATTTTTTTTTTTTGGTAAATTTTTTCACTGATTTTATTCTTCAGATAAAGTGAAACGATACGTTCATTATCAACGACTGGAATATACTCGAGTGAATATCCCTAGGGTCGAACGATTAAATTGAAATGAAATGAGAAAAAAATGTCATGAAATACTGGAAAATACGTGTGAATCGGCTCGTCACGTCGCTGTTATTACAATTTTTCCCGGGCAAGAGACGAATACGCGGAAGAAACTTGTGAATTCATAAAAATGTTGACAGAATTTCCCGACGAAAAAAATTGCCACCCCTCGGTTTTCCATATTCCTCTTCATAATTCCTCTTTTTATTCGGTATCTTCTGTACGACACGAGCCTCGACAAACGGCCTGTCCATGTACCGCGGCCAAATGTTTATGCGATTTTATGGTAATGCACTGAAAGTCCAGTTTATTCGCAATTTCTGGTTACGACAGAATTTTTATTGAATATTTGCCTCTTTTTTTTCTCTCGCCCACGGGGGTTATCCAATTTACGATTCTGTGTGGGAAGGTGGAATTTTTCAGAATGGAAAAACGACAATATACTGAAATCAATTTCAACGTATCGCTGAGAAATGTTGGACTTGGGGGGGAAAAATTGATGGCCGGGGTTGGTAAAAATAAGAGGAAAGAAAAACAGAGAGTCGTAACGAGGCAAACACTTTGGATTTCGTGACTCCTCTCTCTGATTGCTTACATCTCCAATGCGAAATTGTCTTCCAGTTGAGTCACGTATTGGATGATAACGTTTAACTCTCATACTCCCGTAAATCTATCCTATCCTATCCACTAAGAAAAAAATAGGTTTGATTTTTCCTCCGAATGACAAATGGATTTTTCCCGATTCACAATTTCTGAAATTTCCGAATAGTGAAAATTCCCGGGAAAACACAACATGCCGTGGCCATTGTACTCTACCAAAATAAACTGTAATTACAATATGTTGGGGTAGCCTAGACATTCGGTAAACCTGTAATCACTGTGGAACACGCGATATCCATGGAGAAACGTCAATGCATAATGGAGTGTATCGATAGACAACTACATCCCTCGTGACGGTAGATAAGAACACATTGTGTACGCATGAAATTGCCACAAGACAAATATGCAAATTACTGGTGAGCAGTGTGTACTCGAAAAATATTAGATGGTTTGTTGACAGAAATGGGGGAGCCATGGAAATCGTATGAATAGACGAGGTCCAGTAAAACGGCCAATGGGAGATACAACAGAAGAAATTAAACCAATAATTAAAATTTTCCCATTAACACAGAGTGAGAGAGAGAAATAATTAGGAAAATTCTGGTTCACCCTTTGAAATTTGCGAAAAAAAATTCCGAGTGATTGCGAAGGGAGGAAATTCAATGGAATTCCTTTTGCGCTCTCAAATTTTCTATAACTTAATATTCGAAAAATTCGATTGAAGGATGAATCGATCGCCATCGAGTTATGAAAAAATAAAATCGAATAATGCAGTTCGATTTGATTGAGGAGAACTTTTTTTTGGTACATGAGAAAAAAATGGAACTATTTTCCACACTTTCTGCTCTATTCGGATCTGCGGGAGAATTCCGATTACGATTCTGCAATATCCATTGCCATCATTTCCATCTCCATTTAACTTTTGTTCTCCCCTGTGCTCACATTGTTCCCTTTGTAATGGCACTGAATGCGTTAGATTTGCAGTGAAGGGAATGTCGTTTTAGGAAGTGGGAGTAAGTGACGACACTTTGATTTTATGGTCCACGACACAATGGGATGTTTATGGGATATTGCCGTAGCTCGATGGGAGAAGGGGGAAATAAATTTTTGTAGCTATACAGTGATAGGAGAGCTATTTTTTTTATCTCCATGATTCAGATGACATTACGACTGAAATTTCCAGAAGTTCGCAACTGACTCCATTGGTCGTAATGATTCCCGTGGGATTTCCGCGATTCAAAATGATTATGGATGAGCAAACACCAGTGTTCTCTCTATCGTTAAAGCAAACACCGGGTATTATTTACACGTGGGTAAACCCGATACAGTCAAATCCCATCCCCAGAATATTTCCCAGAATATTCGGTGTTAAAAAATGCGCGAGCCTCGAATTCACTCAGAGAGACACCGGAAAGATAAATTCATTCTTTCCATCCCACCCCGAATATTCCTCTTCTCCGCGGGTAAACAAATGCAAAACAATTTGCCGCCTCCAGATATAAAAAAAAAAGAATAGGGAAAACGTGTGCACCCATCGTCCGGCGAATTTTACAGGCAAAGCAAAATTTTACACGCGTCTGACGCGTTTTTCCCGTCTTTTTTTTTTCACTGAAACCCCGTTCCATATCAGATGTGAGGAACAATGTTACAGAGAAAATGCCGGAAAAAAACGGTAACACTGTCGCAGCTGGGTTTCAACGTGTGAAAATATTATTGAATCGTAAAAAATCGAGTTCTTCGGATATTGCTTTTCGAATTTTACCCCAACGCGGTAAAAACTCTGACTTAATCTCCTCGTGAAATGTTCATTCCGGAGAAAAGAAATGACAACCGTTCAAGTTTTCCAACAGTGACTAACTAACGAAAACTCGCTAACTTTTTTTTCTCAGCATCGCGGTGGAAAAGTTTGTGAATGGAAAATGCAGTAAAGTATTCTGTATATATCGGCTTTCGGTTGAGTGCTAATTCCGCGGGGAATTAAGAAATCTTAGTGGCTCTGTTGTAAATCTGGAGAGAGGGACATTTGTTGCAAAATCTACATTTATGTTCCGAAATAATTAAAATATCCGATTACTTCGAGGCGCTAGGGGTATTAGTACTTAATATTTGCGTTTTCCGGTAATAAATCTGTATATTGATCAGCGGAGGGGCAGATAATGGGGCGCACAATGAGCCTATTATCTCATCGATTAATGAGACTCGTCGGGTTTAAGCTCTAGTTGAAGCTGATTTATCGGTATCTTCATCTGACTAGAGTATACCGAATGCAACAGCGTGACAGTCTCAATTTGCCATCGAAATCTTGTTGGATACGAAATAATGTAGTTAGATGGGACAATCTGATAGTGAAGCCCATCGGCAAAGTAGTCCGACGAGGGAATAAAATTTTAGGATACTGCTGGGTTACTAAAATCAAATTGTTTTTCCTACTCTTTGGGTTCATATACTGTTACTCATTCAATTTGTGACCACTCACCGCCAAAAATAACCGCTCCGCGATGGCTCTGCCAGGATTTTCTCTCTTCTTTGCACTGACTCCATTGTTTGGCCAATGGACAAACCGAGTTTGGCATCTTTCACGGAGGATGGACCGGAAAATTGTGACACTGACGATCCAGTCATCTGAAAAAAAAATCAAACACCAAACTCTTATCAACTGTCAGCGGAATTTCAGTTTTTTCAATCGTTATTATATAATAATAAATTTCTCAGTTATTTCGATTTTTTTGGAAAGACATTTTTTTGATTGCGGAGTTGGCGAGGAATTGCTACGTTTAATTATCCAAAATTTTTCGTGCAATCGTTGAAATAGTGGCACAATGGGCGCGGCTTGAATTCTCCGGCCCAAACACCGACACCACTCTAGTACTGAATCTTGATAAAAATTATAAATTACGAGTACTTCGTTATCAAGAATTTCGTCCAACTTCGAGTTGCAATCAGCCAGAGTATTACATCAGTGTCAACTATTATCACCTCAATGTTGCATTCTTTTTCCAACGTCAAGACATCGCGTGGTGAGTTCTCGTTAAATCCGAGAAACTCAAGTAACGTCTATCTCAGCGATGGAAAGTCGATCTGAATAAAATTGATGTCGAGAATTTCGACAATTATTGGACAATTCCGGAGGAAAATTGTAGCCATTGGATATTTATCCCCGAGTTTCCACACCCCTTTGATATTTAATACCACATCACCTCGCAAATTTCCGCCTGAATTCACAAATACCATTAATTTCCCACTCAAGTCCTGACATATTCATATTCCTCGGTACTCAAACTCCCCCCCAAATATCTATCCTATTTAATCATTCACTCTATTCGAGAATACGAATTCCGGTGCCTCTGGCACACGAATAATTAATCCCGAAAAAATATTCACATGTTCTCAGTACGTTATCTCATCGAAAATGAATAGCGCATCGAATTATCGCCGCTGTTTCCGATAATTTAATTCTGCCCTCATGTAATTAGCATGAGGATAATCCGTCTGTTACCTTATTCCATTAACTATTATAGCAAGGCTGTTTATTAATAACCCCGATGGGCAATCTATCGCTCTCAATTTGAATTAAACTTGCTCTCCCCATGGATTGTTCATTGGAATAGAACAAGAGATTAAATGTAGATTAAATGTAGATTAAATTGTCCAGTCACTCAGCTATTGTTAATTGGACAGTGCGACTGTCATTCTACTTGGTAGTGAATCCTTCTTCATGCGCCACAACAATAATTATGAGCTAAACCGAGGTACGAGTTTAACTAGCACGCAAGTGATAAAGGCCGTCCAAGTCAGACGTCAGACTCTGTCAGAGATAATTTGAGTACACTGGGGGTTGTCTGACGGTGAGAGTCTTCTATTTCATCGTGTGCTCCTGGTGTGTTCCTGTCGTCGTCTGGACGAGAGACCAGAGACGAGAATTTCTCGGCAATCTAATTGCTCGGGGTCGGAATAGACACTCGTAATGTCTCTTCTTATTTTCCTCGTTTGTCAGAGTGACATCCTTGATAGCCCAGGTTATTGAAGAAAGACACTCACTGACAATGCAAAGGTTGAATTTATTGCAGTGTATTTATCCCGTGCTTTGAGCTTGTTTTCACTGCAGTGCTCATTTGCATCTTAACTGTTGCTTTGTTGGCAATTGATTTAATGAAGATAATTATTCCTCGCTTTGGAACGCTTTGATTTTTTCACAGAGCCATCATCTTTCAAAGTCCCTGCAATTTCCATTTTATTCGACATTCGGCACTATTCTAGATCATTTTTTTCTCCTGGTGCACTTTACCCTCAAAATGATTAGCCCATAATGGCAAAGTTATACCTGTATATTCCAACCCCAAAATACAATTTAATAGAGCGGAAAGCTAGTTGACTGGTCTAGTTCGATAATAATCAGACAAAGGTGAACAAAGTGGAGGGTGAAAGAGGGAGAGAGAATTGGCGGAAATACTTCGGCAGTTTCACGGCAGTGGGTCGATTCGGTAGCCACGTATGCATCCGTTTTGGCATTTACGGTGGGTGAATGAGTTTCAAGTACCTACCACTACTGGGCCCAGCATGATAAGGGGACGGGGTGAGAGGGTCCCAGAAACTGCTGGGGTAGTTAGAGGTGCACACGATAGTATCGACGTAGGCGCCTCCAATCATTTGCCAATTAGCAGCTGATTGCGTACAACCGGCACCAAAAGTTACCAACCGAACCTGTCCGGGGGTGTCAGGGGTGGGCAAATTGAAGTGAAAAGGCTCATCCCAACGGCAACCTCATTCCCTTTCATTCTCTCATCGTTCGACCCTTCTACCCCCGACAAAACCTTTCCCCAATGTACCACCAACACCAACCGCTAAATTGCTTGAGCACTCCTCTCTCCGTTATTGCTCCCTCTGCAACTACTGCATTCTTTTCATTCCCCAACATAGGGATTAAGGTCTTTACATTATAATACTATTGTTTCGAGTCATTTCGCCTATTTTTTCTCTCATACCGCGTTTTTTTTTCGGCAGGGTAAAATTTTTAGTTGGACATTTCCTCCCAATGATTGGCGAATTGATATTTTATTGAAAACAATATGAAATGTCATTTGGCCATTTCACGATTAAAAAAAAAATATATTATTTTAATTTGTCTCCGAGGAATTGTTAATTGAAGTTAATGAATATTTAATGCATCAAGTTATTTCATGAATCTGAAGAATTATCTCACGAAAAATCGACAATACATTACACAAACGTCCCGACGTGTTTTACATTCTCATTCCCCTTGTTTCCATTCCCATTGAATTCTCTATTTTACGGGTGGAATGTGATAATTACCTACACGAGAATAAATAGAGAAGAAAAAAAAAACCGAGGGGAGAATAAATTGGAAAGAATGCGGCAACTCGGTATAAATGAAGTATTTTGTCGGAGGCCATTGGAATGATAAAATTTAGGTGGAAATTCGTTTTGAGTAGATTGGCTTGCAAATTGCAATGGCAAAGGTGCCGGCAGTGAATCTTCTTATCGGCCATATAGATTGTGATCGCGCGATGCGGGTCATTCTGAGAGAGAAAGTAGAAGGATATACGCCCCTATCTCTCCATTCAACCTGCCTCCTCCAACAACCTCCTCAACCCCCTCATACCACCCCCTGGCCACTCTCTTTCACCCGAGAGAGAATCCACTGTCGCCAATCTTCGTTATCCATTGTCCCATCTTGATTGTTCTCGCTCACTCGACTAAACCGTGAACTTCCGGAAGCGTGCTGAATAAAAAGAGGAATGTACGGCACCGGAAAAAAAAAGGGAAAATAGAAAATAGAAGGGGCGGTAGAGGGGGGCAAAGAAGAGAGAATAGACCGAAAAACGAAATCAACCCTAATCGCCAGAACAAAGAATTCCGGGGGTTACTGGTGGGGGAACTATTTTATCTCGTTAATGAACATTCTTCAGAGCCATCTGACAAAGTAGAAAATTTTATCTCACTATTAGCACGAACAATAGTCTCTCTGGGGAATTGAGAAAATTCGCGGATCTAATTATTTGGGAAATTTTGTGATTCATCCATTATTGTTTCTCATTGCAATTAATTAATTTAGTGAGGCACCTGAATTTGTGTTGTACCTTGAAATTATAAAAAATTCGTCATCTGTGAATAAAGGACGTTTATGTTTCAGAATTTGGCGACCTAGCCACTAGCCAATCCCCCGGGATACGATGACATCGAGGAAACCATTGCCGATACTGAAATTATTCAGTGGGTCAGAAGGAAGTGGACGAGCATACGGTCAACCGAGCCCCGGTGAAGATGGAGAATTGGTTAAAGGTGAAACGTGAGGTGGAGTCTGGCCCCGGAGGCCAGAGTCGTCTCCTTCTGCAATTCCCCCGAAAACTAGACAGCCAGAACCGCAAAACGTCTTACTGAAGCCAAAGACCGAGAGAGGTCAACTCCGTTTGGGAAGCTGTCTACCCCGCCAACGTGATAGGGTTGACTATTCTCCTTCTGTGTGCACTTGTGTTTCTACTACTCAACTCAAACCCAAATTTACCCCAACCTCCCCAACCTCCTCAACCTCACCAACCCCCTCTGACTCTCTCACATCGTGTTAAAGGGGTTTCCCCTCAAAGCCACCGATCCCCTCACTTCACCACCACCTCCATGGCTTACTGGACGACTCCACTGGCTTTTGCGGTGAGACCAAACTTTTTTTTATTTTATTCTTCACCATGGCTTCGACGCTCAAGAAAACTCGACTACTTCACAAACTTATCCCATGGGAATTGACCAATCCTGTATTCTCGTACCTCTCACAACTCAAACCAAAGCTAAACTATTTGAATTACATTCGCTCCATCGCACCATTGCTATTTTCCAACGTATACTATTTCTTAATGCAAAATTTACACTTCAATTGAGGAAGAAAAAGAAAGGGGTAGAAAAGTCTTGATGAAAGTGCGCACACACTTTAGTACAGTTTTCGTTTCATTTCAGCCATTTTCATTTTCTGCAAAAGCAGTGAAAGGAGGAAATCTAAAAAAACCGGAGAAGAATGATAAATCGCTAATGAGAAATCATGTTCTTTGTGTGCTAACCTGCGACAGCAATTGCAAGGCAATATACTTTATTATCATTTCCCTCATCCGAGAATACCGAGAACAAAGAGGGGGCTTCAAATAAATTGAGTGCGGAATGAAAAGATGAAGAGCGAAAAGTTTATTCTCTCGAGCAACTGGCTAACGCATATTGCTCAGTAAATCATAATTATGATTATGAATTATGATATTCTATTTGCAGGCTGGGGGTAACATGGAGAGAATTAAATAGTAAAAATTCCTCGTCGAAATGTGAAGCATAAGGATTATCATGTGAGCCATGTCTTTCAAGGATGACTATTTAGGCTGCATTAAAAATCCTTTAACTGTGTACTTTCTCCTACCCTCGTGGAAAAATGCGGTATATGCCTGATTGGGGCCTGATAAATTCTCTGATAAATTTCCACTGACGTAGGGGCGTGTCAATTTTTTACTATTTAATTCTGTCCGCGTGGTAAATGATGATTATGAGTTGGGGGGGGTTGTGGTAATATGCGTATCCTGGGGATGAGAGACTAGTTAACGAGTTGGTCCCTGAGTACTTGGTGGGGTGTGCGTCAATGAATTGGAGGGACTAACGATGCGCGTTAATTGCCACGAAATGGATAGAAGCGCTGCCCTTTACTCCATCCTCCTGACACAATTGAACACCATTTCAGAGGGAATTGGAGGACTGGCATATATCTTCCATCACCCCTCATCACCCATCGCACAGGCTAATTCTCCATGCACATGTGTAACACGTACAGTGGGAGGGCATCACTGTTTTCATCGTGTATATACCACGCTGTTCCGTCCATTATCAATTTTCAATCTGTCGAATGGCAAGACTCATCTCAAACGTCTGTTCATGAGTTTATAAATATTATAAATTATATTTATGAATTGTTCAAAAAATTTTTCTTCTGACAACGGGAATTTTTTTTTCTGATAGAAAAAGTAGGGTTTAAAGAAAAAATCGAGATGAGAAAAAAGTCTTTAGTAATAAAAGTCTCAAGTTGATGAAACAAATAGACTTTTCGACTTGATAACTCATTTAGACTCTTATATTCGTATATTTGTAGTTATGCATCGAATGATTTTGAAAAAATGATAAGGAGAAGGATTGACAACGAAATAAAAAAGTGATAAAAATGGTGCGAATAGTAAGAATTAATGAAAAAATATTGAAGCCATGAAAATTGAGAGTAAACCAATTACGTATGTATATCTATTCAGCGAATGAAATGTTATTTCATAAGAGTTGTCATAATATAATATTAACGAGGAGCACACAGAATTTCAATGCTCGGGTAGTCGTACAAAGGGTGGATATGAAAACAAGGCACTGTAATTCCGACATAGAGACTGCGTTATGAAATGGCGAAATGAATTTCTCAGCCGGAGCTAATCTCCAAAGCTGTGGCTGATATTATTGCAGAATTTCATGAATAGGAAAATTATGAGAGGAATTAATGCCGCAGGTAAGGCAGTACCACGATTCAAATTGCTTTTTCCGGATCGATGGAGGATCGGTACAATTTTCATAATGAAAAAAAAAACGCGAAAGACTAATCCATTCGCATGCGAGTGTAGAATAAATATTGAATGAAAATGATTGAATCGACGATCAATGTACATACGGGGAGGACACGAACATTGGGAATACTGGAAATACTACAAGTATTTTCTCATTACTCTAGAAACAAACCCATGCGGAAATTCAACAACTACTGGATCTCCTTTTACAGCTATTGTAGCAGATTGGAAAAAAGCCATTTTATAAAATTAATATTTATCGATGTTTTCAGTGAGTGATTACGAATTAAATATTAATAAGTTTATTTATGGAAATTAATGATCGTGAGATTTTCATGATTTTTTTATTCTATCAAGGATATTTTTCAAGTTGTTGGCAATTTTATTTATTATTCTTTTCCTTTAACTCTCAGGGGAATTCCCTGACATCTGAGCATTGGAATTCTCCCCCCATTGGCTCGTAATCACTCATTAAAAAACATAGTTAAAATCACCATGAACCCCTAGGCCGGAACAATCGTGGGGCCCGTGTAAAACACGGGGGAGAAAACGAAGTGTAACACAGGGTAGACAATATAGGGACCATCAGGGCGTTGTGTGCACTGGTTTTACGAGAAGAAGGATTCAGAAAAGGGTACATAAAAATATATAGATATACTGGGAATGCCGTACAGATACTGGCGGTTCATTTCATGAATATTTCAGCGGTCTGCGTTGGCAATAAATACAGCCTCATGTTGTATGAGCACTCACTCCCCTCAGCTCACTCTCATAGCCCCCCCATATCCTACCACCCACCCATCTCCTCCACCATCGAGAGTTGGAATTGTATTCCTGAGGCAATGTGTGCAGCCAGAAAATGCCTGGTGTGGTGGCCAACATGGCATCAACGACACCTCAAAATTCTCCATCCCCTTTACGCATTCCCTCATTCTCCCGTCCCACCTCTTCTCCCCCTTTCTCATCCCCTTTTGCACCCCGCATCCTGGGGCTATGGCTAATGCGTAGAATACTAATTCAGTACGAAATGTATAAAATGTACGAAATTGAAAAATGAGAATTATTCAAACGTGTTTTGATCTTTTGTAATCTCTTCATGGGCTCAATTTCTATTCGATTTAATTAGAGATGAAAATTTTAGCTGGTAGGATGGGGTTATCACGGGGTTGTTATTTTTTGGGGCTTGTTTCGATAGGATGTTTTAATGGGAATTACGAATGTCGAGTGAAAATGTACGTGATTAGGATAAATTAATAAAAACGAGAGAATCGGATGTATCGATTTTCTTCGTCTCTGTGATCGAATGAGATGCGTAAGAGAATGTTATCGTTCGCTTGCGTGGAATAGATAGCAAGTATTACTACGGGATATATATAGCACCCAGTGACTAAAATTTTTTGTCCTACGATTTTCATGCGAGTTTGGTGTGAATGAAGGGGCATGGACGGCTCAATGTACTTAGACGAGGAATAAATGGAGAGAAATGTTGGGGATAAATAGTGGAGTGACGCGAATGTTGGGATAAACAACGAGAAACTCTACTGCCCAATGAAATTCATGGAAATTACGTCGTTTTTCTCCCGATCTCCGACATTTTTTCTACTGTATTCCCGTCATATTTTCTCGTTACCACATCCCAGCACTCGCTACGTGTTCGTGTTGACAGTCGAGCTGAGGAATCCCTGGAAAAATAGACCCATAATGTTCATTTGCCTAGGGTCTATTATTTTGGGTGGGTTTGAACACGTTTTGGATGGGTGGGCTATTTTTTCCTGGTCCATTTCTTTTTCTGAGCCAACAGTGGATTGAAAATATTGCGTAGGAAATGTGAAATTTGGCATTTATTTCACGAGGTCATGTGATAATTTTATAGATTAAATAATAATTTCCAGGAAAGTGACAAATTTGTGACCAGACTTCCGTTTCTTCTGGTAAAAATATGTAAAGTATACATAAATTGTATAAACTGGGCCAATTTTATATACAGAGAAAAAAAATCTTGATGTTAATAGAAGTTCCTGGATTTTTATTATTTTCACGGGATAATTAAATTGAAAAATCATCTATTTTATTGAGTTGATTCGATTGCCACGAAAAAAAAATGATATATTCCGTGAAATTTTTGGAACCAGTGTGACGAAGAAAAAGTGACGATAAATAATTTGGAAGTGATGATAATTTTGGAAAAAGGTATAAAACGGTAATGTTAATGGGGTGATGAAAAGATAACAGTTGGTGGAGTTTGTGGGGTTGAAATAGGGGTGTCGTTAATCGTCTGTGAGTAAGAGGCAACCTCGGGCCCCAGTGAAAGATAGTTAACGCAGTATCACGGATAAGAACATCCCCACGTTCTAATGGGCCGACGTTGCGGTACGTTCAAGTGGAGAAAGCCAAGGGGTAAGAGTGAAGTGGGTTTTCTCAGGTTCCCCTAGGGGGTTGAAAGAGGGTGAGGGGTGAGCGTCAATAATGACCTCGAGGCATGTCGTAGGATCGCGCGGCGCTCAGGACGCGGACCACCTGTTACTTCCACCATTTCCCAACCCTCCAACCCCCCGACCCCCTCGTCCCTTCTCCATTTTCAAAATAAAAATTTCACCCAAAATTGCGAGAATTACGAGAATGCAATTGTTTTCAAATTTCAATTTCAATTTCACTATATTTAATATTTTATATGCGATGAAGGATAATTTTTTCTTTTGCGATATCTCCCCAGCCTTTCTATTTGTTGTTACTTCACACTCGTTTTTTTTTTAATACTTTTTTTACTTCTTCGGCTAGACTAACCAAAAGCCGAGATAATCCTCCCCCATTTATTGCAACCGGCAATTAGTGCTTGTACGTTTAACCTCGGGGGTTAACGAGTTTTTGAGGGCGGAGATTCAACACTGAAATATCTGGACAATGAGCGCATGAAAATTGCATGAATGCAGAAAATTGCAGGTTTTTTAATAAGTAGAATGTGCGCAAGGAGGATTTTTTTTTTCTTGATTTTTTCTCGTGCAGTTCCTCAAAAAATGGCAATTGCATCGATAATTGAAAAGAAACAATTGCATAATGAAATTCGAAAGTTCGGATAATCGAATTTTCTATTTTTGTTAGATACCGATAAGTTTAGAAGAAATATTGATTCCAAGAGGAAATTTCATGTCGGTATTTAATAAGCAAATCAAAAATTAAAAAAAATATTTCCTCATGAAATCAATAGCCAAATCAATACTCGAAATAAATCAATTAAAATAGTGCAAAAGTTAGTTTCCCCATCGAATCACGAAAAATATTCTCTCCGTGCGATAAATATCGATACGAAAGAAAAAAAAATATCATCCGCTTGCAACTTGAAATTTTTATACAAGAGAATAAAAATAAGCAGAAATAAAGAAAGCTCCACAATTTTCAGAATGAATGAGAGCATCACGATATCACTGCAGTAATCCATCAGGACTAGACAGTATTCATGAAGTATATACAGTATTACCTACGGAATTACCTAATTTTTCATTAAAATAAATGAACACGATATCGTAACTTTTTAACAATTCGAGGGAGGTAATGTTAAGGTTCAAACATGTGTAAATAATTTCATAAATAAACGAATATTGAAAAATAATAGCTGTACTATTGATTAAATTTTCCAGTCGTCCCGTTTCACTGGTAGTTTTCCATTTCAATGGGGTTTCGAGGGGCAATGGTATTTTCTTTCAACGAGGGAAGACAAGCAATACGGAATGGAACATTGAAACTCGATCGAGAAAATCGTGCCTGACACTATGGCCATCGGCTTACCATTGCCACTGATTCTTTTCGCTGGGTACTTGTGCTTCCGCCATTTTCGTAATTCACTTGGTTTTATTTGATTGAAAATGATGGGATTGGAAATTCAACGGAAAGCCGATAATGCTCGGGCATACCTTCAATTACGCCAAAATACTGTAGAAGCTCGGAATTCCACTCGAGCCCGTCGATTTCACTTCCAATTTGCCATCGAAATTTCCCACACTCGTCACAAAAGTTCATTTACTGTCCAAAACACTTCACTTGTTGTTCAAACAGCTAAACTCCTCGTGCATTAAAAAAAATACAAGAACGAAAGTGGGAGAATTTATGACGAATTTCGAAAAATTCGAAAATACGGAATGAACCTCATGAATTGGCAATTAATCAGTGTCGATTTTTAAAGCGTCAACGAAAATAATTACAGAATGGTAGAAACGTGACACTCATGGTGGAGATGAAAGACTCATTTAATGGAAAACGCTGAGCCATTTCGAACTAAGCAACTCGAGCAAACCCGGGGATGATAGTAAACTCGCTACGAGCTAGCCAAACTTCCTCGTATTTCCAACCGCAACAACAATAGACCGTGATAAAACCACTAATGAATATTCATTAGAAATGGAGTGAATGACTTTGGTTGAAATTTTCAAGATTGCCATTTGATACACAGAGAAAGATGACTTGCTAGAAATTTTCATGTCACAAATATTCTCCACGGCTATTTTTTTCTTTCAGCACGAGGGCAAAGGAGAGCCAATCGATGCATGAACCCAGTAAATTTTGATTTGGAAGAGAAAATGCGAGGGCCACATTAACCAACTCCAGGTGTTATATACTTTGGGAACAATCTCACCGACGAAGCTTTACGACTGCACTTGTCCAAGTTCGTTAGTCGCAGTGACTGCAACTCTCTTCCACCGTCTTTTTGTCATGATGTTTTATCCTTTAAGCAGAGCCGAGATGGCTTTCAACGGACACTGTATAAAATCCAGAAAATCGGTGAGATTCCGTGGCATTTTATTCCAGCATTAAAAATTTCCCGAACCACCGGAACTATCGTATTCTCCCTAAATTAGCAATAAGAGAACTTTATTTACCCGAGATGTGATGAAAATACTCGGTAAATGGTGAAGCACTCCAGGACTTTAATAGCTCGTTTCCTAAATCAAGAAGTGTTTCTCTGAACAAAGACGTGGCCTGGTGGTGAGGATTTGATGGCCGGATATCGTCAAATTATGTATAACCTGGCGATACCTCAATTAACCCTCGTCAGTTTTACTCCTTGTCCCCCTTCATCCACAATTTAATATTGGAAATCCTCATGTTCCTCAACATAACATTCCATTAATCGATTTTCCTATCCGCTGACATCGTATAATATTTGATTAATTCGATTTGTTGCATCGAAAATGATAATGTTAATTTAATTATTCATTTTAAAATATTCCGGGGAAAATAGTTCTCATTCACTCGTCATTTTCATCGATTTTATTTATCAATGCATTTGATAAGGAACTGAAGGAACCTGTAAAATTGACGATAACTGAATGATCTCGTTACGCCACTCATAGCTCCACTGAGATGACGGGTGAATGGCAATGATTGAAGAATGCAATGCTGATTTAAAACGATTACTCCTGGATTCGTTGGATATTTCATTTAAACGAAAATGAAATATCAGCCTCGTCCGAGGTCAATGCAGGAATAATCACTTGAATGAAATGAAATATCCGTTCGAGATGAATACCGGAATAGTGACTTTAATTTTAGAAATTGCATCGAAATTATTGTGAGTACTTCCGGCGAAAAGAATTATGTCGAAGATATAACGCAAAATTCGAAAGGACTTGTTCATTCAATCGTCATTATTTGTACTTTTTAAAGAAATTTAAGGAATTATCTCCTAACTGGGTAATGAAATTTATTAGCGAATCGATCGGATGGAAAGATGAATTTTTTTCAGAGCTCGAACCGATGGAACTCAATCACTATATCGGGTGGCAATCGATATGCAGTCGAGTTGGAAGTAACTTTATATCCATCTGATGGCGGTAGTTTGAGGAGTAGACAATCAAAAGACCCGACAACTTCCGATTGGCGAGATTCCAGACCGTAATCAGTTTTCGAAGCATACGTCTTTCCCGTTCGTAGTTGTCGTTTCCATCAATTCCCCAGGTCTCGTGTTTCCAAAGGTACTAGTGGCTACCACCACTCGCTATTAGGCAACCAGATAGGGCTAGGGGTGGATTTTTTATCCTATGGATTTTTACACCACGCAGACACGGAGAAAAAATTTTTACGGAAAAAAAATCGCACGAAATAATGACTGAAATTGTGAGAAATTGAACGAAATTGGTAACAATGCAGTACTCAACAGGAAATGTCATTCTTCTTCGAAGAGTCCAATGAAAGTGAGTGGAATGTCCTTTTTACACCACTATCACGAAAAAATACAATGCAATTCATCGGTGAATTTTTACGATGTCCGAACGCCCCGCATGAAATTCCCGATCGTGAAAAAAAAAAAAACAATTCAACTCCCGGATCTCTTTGAGAGCAAACATTAAATCCGCATTCGGGTATGGGTGCATATTCCGAAAAAAAAAAATAAACAAAAGGCGCGGAATAAAAGAATTTTTTTCTATCAAATGCTCGGATAACAGAAATCGTAAAAATATTACAATAGCGGCAATTGTTACTAGCCCCGGTGTGTAAAATTTTTTGTATCACGGTGAATAATTCGGGGGAAAAGCCCGTCATGATCAGCCGAGTAGATTTTTACTGTTGAGTAATTCATTTTCACAAACGGGAACCAGCGGAATACAAAAGAACTCTCGGTTCTGCCCCTGTTTTTTTTTATGAAAAATCGGATTTTAGAGTGCCGTCATGAAAAGAAATTCAAGGATGATTCACCAATTATCCTCATTGTGCGCAATTATCCGTTTAACATATCAGCTTAACCGAAACATTTGTAACTGACTAAATAACCGAAAAAAAAATCTCGTCCCATTTTTCCAACACAAAATATTAATATCCTCATTTTAAGTACCGATATATTCGAATTAAACCTGAAATCCGTTAATCCCCGAACAAATTGAATTTCCGAAAATTACACGAGGGCAATAAAAATCAATCGTTAAAGTTGCAAGAGTTTTAACTTGAGAAATTTTATAACGCTGTACATCGTTGGACAATAAAAACCAAGAAAAACCTTTCCCCAACCACTTAATTCCCCGTCCCCAGGAAATCTCCCGCGCTTCATCTCGCTCGAAGGAATAAAAAAAAATCATAAAAAATGAAAAATGAAGGAAAACGGGGCCCGGGGGTGGGTGAGGGTGAGGAGATGGCGGAGGGAATATATATTTTTTTTTTCACGAGCGTATGTATATTAATGAAGGCAGCCGGGTGTATCGTATGTCTGGATTAATTGACCGGGTGAAAGAACAATGGAAAGAACGGCTTTAGGGGTAGTTACTGGCGTGTAGTCTGTGTAGTAGCCCCAGGTGGTGAAGCACAGTTGCACCGTTGAAGGTGGAAACATTGTGCAGTCATCCAGGAGGTGCTGTCCCGCGCAGTGAGCCATTGCCAGATGTGCCTCTGCGGTCAAACGCACCTCCAACACATTATCCCTCTTTCAATTACCCCCATTAAACCTCATATTGTTGTAATTCATCCTCGCTATTTTCAACTGATTAATAAACAGTGAATTATTCATGATTCCGAATTATCCTCCGAGCGATATATTTTTTACTCAACTCCCTATCCGAATATCCCTGAGTTTTCTCGCTCCATGAAATTCAAATATCCATTGATTGGAATATGGAATTTTCAACATCGCCATTTTAGTTTTTGACGTTTTGCCGATCTCGTTTGGCATTTACCAACCGAAATGAAAAAAATTTGGAATAATATTGAATATTCCATTTTTAATTGGAAGATTTCGTGGAAGTCCAGTGCAAATGTTGCGAGGGAAAAACTGTTAAGACCTAGAGCTCCTGGAATTAATTACTTTTATTCTCCGAGTGAGAAATCTTATTTCGCTGTGAAATACTGTCACGGAGGGTAGACTATTATTTCATCGTGAATTTTTTCGTGTTTCTTAACGATTACAGGAATATAAAATATTCCCATCTGCTCATTCAGGTTGGGAAAAGCGGAGGTGCACTCGGAGGATCATAAAAAATGGATAAGTTGAAGGTTTACATTTCATTTCATCTGTCCATTTCGGTATTCTGGATGTTAAATAAATGATTCGAACGGTGGAAAATTCAGGAGAAATTCCAATAAAAAAGAGATTATTATTTTTTAATCATTTTCGGGGATGACACCGGCATAAATGCAGCGATACAAAATTTCCTTGAAATTCATGAATCTCATAATAACTGACATTTCATGTCTTGTTCTATTCAATATCAAGTATTTTTAATCTTATGCAATTGCAATTTCGTAACATAAAATATTTCATTTGATATCTCTCTATTTGAAATATTATGAATTCGATAAAATCTCTCATAAATTCAGACCTATAGGTTCAATAAATAGCTTCGAAGCAATAATCCGTATTAAACTTTTCGGTCCACAATTATAATTTCCAGAAATGTAATTTTCATTTCAACTTCTCAAGCATTCACGTGGGAGTGATGGTCGTTAACTGAAGAGGGGGGAAAACAGAAATATAATATTGTCCATGGAGCACGAGCTCTCTTCAGGGATTCTGTACGTGCGCACTTTGCTGAGTCCAGAGTACCTTGTATATTTGCATATGAATTATTACCAGTACAATACCGGCAACTTTATTGGTTATTTAACGCTACCACTGAGGCCTTGACACAACGTGCCTCATCCTTGTGCATATCATTTTGGAATGCAAAATGCCACTTGAGGGCCACGATTGATGGCCACTCCGAGACTTTTCTCTCCTCCAATATATTTTGAAACAATCGATGAACCCGAGGGAATTCTTTCCATAAATATGGGGGCCATTTCACTGATGGGAATTTATATGGCTTCTCGATTTTCATGTTTCTCCTCTTTTATACTAATTTAGAGCATCAATTTGTGGCACATATATGTAGATGCAATATCTGGGGATATTTCCTCGGCTTTTAAATTCGACACTTGAGGCGCAATTTTTCGCCTGAATATTGGGGTCAGCGGGGCATAAAATTCAATAAAGCAAAATCCCTCGAGCCCCTGTTGAAAATTAAAAAGGAACCGCAGGCCTCTTATCGGCTCCATTGATCGGGGTATAACTCGGGCTTCATTGGTTGCTCAATAAATCATAGGATCTGTGTTACGATCTCGGAGGTGTAATACTGTCGAGTTAATTCACGAGTGGTCCGATACGAATCATGAGACCAGAGGCGATTTTGATATTGCACTGCTGCAAAAATTCACTCAAAATTACGATTGAGAAGTGGGATAAATTAACATTTCACAGCTTTTACGTTAATATTGTTCGATAAAATGGTTTCCGCACATGTGGCGAGAGTTGCAAGTTAAAATATCCCTTTGGGTATAACTTGCCTCTCCCCTGGATTGAACCAGACCCATAATTCTCAGCTGCCGGCTCTCTCGCACTTTGGCTCTCATCCATAAACATTGATTGAGTATTGCTCGGGTAATACCGAATTGTGTATGCGAGGTTGGGAATATGTAAGATGGCGGAATGGCGGTGGATCATCGGCAACGCCAGTAGCCCTTTGATAATCCACCTCTGCCCGTAATGTCATCCTCAGTGCGTACAGCACCATCGTAAATCTGTTTACGATGCTGTGGAATGCATTTTCCAGCACTTGCAACCACCCTTCACCACCGACAAGCCGAAGCGTCATCGTGATTTTGGACATTAAAGTCCATGGAATGGATATGACCGGCTTTTTCAACGTCATCCCATGCCAACTCCCAAGAAAATCCACGAATGTAGTTTAACAACAAATGACAATTGCAGAATTATTTCTCGAATAAAAAATATTTTATCCCTACCCCAATGGCGATCATTCACGGGTCTCGGACATTGTCTTGACAGATTAAAAAATTGGTTCCAACTTCATTTAAAAATAGGCATTCATGAGTCTATATCAGTCGATGTGGGTGCCTTGAATGAGACAATGTTGGAGGCCCTCATTCGCCATTGGCCCAAGTGAGCTACAATTTTTATATCTCCCCTCGCTGATGGATAGCCCCTAAAAGTATTGCCAGCACGTCGACTAGATATTTTACGAGGGAGCCATCTCTATAAGTGTATCTTCCAACATTTATAGGTGTTTTGATTTAACACAGGAGGTTTTTAGATTTAGTCTTGTGAATGCTCGTGTTTGGTATTCACCGGTGGGATATATGAAATCGAGTGCATATGCGGTGAACGAGAATCACATTTCACTAGCCGATAAGTTCAATTTCACCTGGAATCCCTTACATTTCTCATATGCACTAATGAAGTGGAGAGTTGAAGGATCCCGAGGGGTTTGTGGAGAATCGAACTGCGGTCGATCATCACAATGGGGAATGACTGGAGCGTAAAGGTACTGCATTTATGTGGCCGTTGGGCAACCGGTATGGGCTCGAAGCTTTACGACCAAAGCCCAGGGGCCAGGCAACTTGATTCCCACGATTTTACCGGGCTTACAGCATCGTGTGCAACTCTTTCGCACTGAGATAGGAATTACCAGGGGCATTTTACGAGTTCAACCGTCTCGGTTCCACCGGTTTCTCTTACCAGCCACCAATCACTCCCCACCATCAAAATATTACACCCACCCTACTCTGCATTGTCATATAAAATCGCTGGACAAAAAAAAAAGATTCTCTACGTTGGAAAATAAGGTCTCGATGTTAAACAACCGCTGAGAAAACCCCGCGAAATCGACGGAAAAATTCCCTCCAATTTCTAAACTCCCATAAAATAGCGAGAATCACGGCAATAAAATTTCCGAAATCTGGTGTAGTTAAACATGCAAAGCTGACTGGCATAAATTACACAAAGCATGTACACGATGAATGTAATCTCGATTGTCGGATAAGGGAAAATTACAAGAATGCCAGAGAGAGAATGAAAAAAGAGGAAAAATGTAATGAAAAGATTTCCTTAAGTCCACTTAGTAGCCCCAGGTCCCAAGAGCCTTTTGATGTTGAACAAAAGAGGCTTTGATTCAATTATGTGATATTTCACTGAGTATATATGGATAGGAAGGGGGAAAGGAATAAAGGAGTTTCTGTACGTGAAACGTGGACCGCACTATACACCGCGTGTCCGCGGCGTGTCTGACCGTACAACGCTTTTACCACTGGCCTCAGCTCGCAACAACACATAACCAACTCGAGTGACGCTATATACCAGAGGCTATATGTTCATCAGACCTCTTTATACGATATGTATAGTTTTCATACCTTTTCCACTTCATTTTTCCAGCCTCCACCCTACTCCCTCTCATACTTCATTGACTTGTCAACGTTATGAGCAATTACTCTCATTCGCAAATGCTTCCCTGCAGGCACAACTCTTTCGGACATGAATAAAGTTTCGCTTTTAGACGCTATTCCAAACATTTATTCATGCCCTCGGTTTTTATAAAGATACTGTACACTCGGCAACTTGTCGGCAGAATTTCATCGTTTAATTATTATTAGTTATAATGAAAATATTTTTTTTAATTCTGAAAACTCAGGGGAAGTCTCAGTCGAAATAAAAATATATGCGAAACGGGATTATTTATAAATGATTGTGGATCTGAATTTGAATTATTTAGTGGCGAAATCCTCAGAATAAAAATGTGACTTAATTTTGGAAAAAAATGTATTTTCCTCAATTTTCGACGATGCATTTTCATCGATTTTTGAAAAAAAAATTATTTCCGTTTCCCAATTGAATTAAATCTTTTTTCGGACTCATAGAGAGGTCCGCTACTTGCAACTCACGAGTTTTCCCGAGAATTTTCAAAAAAAATCATTTTTATCGATTTTCAAAAAAAATATATTTTCATCGATTTTTGAAAAAAAAATTATTTTCATCTCTCAATTGAATTCAATCTTTTTTTTTGAGGGAAAACAAATTTCCACCTTGAAAAAAAAATTAATTTTTCATTGAATTGTTTTCCCAGACATTTTTAAGGGCGAACAAAGCGCAAATAATCCATAACATCGGCACATTGGTAATTTGAAAAAAATAAAAATTCCATCAATATGTTGAGAATTTATGATAATATATCGATGCAAAAGCACTCCTTTATTACCCAATAGAGCGATGAAAAATAGAAGCGCGTAGTTCCACGGATATCATGCAATATTCGTTGATTCCTCGCAGACTTTTTTCCCTCCTCTCTTATCCTTTTAAGAACAATATTGTGGTCGGTAGATTTTACGAACGGGGGGGATTCACTGGAATACCTGCTCCTTTCTTTATCCCATATAAATATATATCGTGGAGCGTACCCCAAGTAGTAAAACGGGGATGTGGTATAGAGAGAATATACGAAGACATAAAATCGCCGGGACTAACCGATAAAGCCGATTATCCATTTCCCCAAAACGATACATCGATTGACGGTCATTTCGACAAAGTCCAATAGAGTTTAATCGCAAGAACGTTAAGTAGAGAAAACGACTGGGGGGTAATCACATTTTCATTCAATGTTTTTACTGTCAAAGAAAATTTTTCCTCCTTGAAAAACGTGAAAAATACACTGATGATTTTTTTTCATAATGGATTCCAGTGACAAAGAAATTACAAAATTCCCATGTTTATGCTGTTGAAAAATTCCTCCAGATGAAAATTAATTGAACCCTTGAGTAATCATGTGAAATATTAGCTCGAGGAATTTTTATTAAATTCATGTAAATTTCAATATGCTCAAACTTCATTTCCTCTCCCCGATACTTTTCTATGGTGCGTCAGACCTGGAGTTGATTATATCAAGGGGGAAAAGTCAAAGCATAATTATACTCCCATTTGATAAGTTTCGAGCTCCTGGAAAACATCGATAGAGAAAATGGAAGGGATCTAATCAGTTGTACGACAGACCATTACTGCGAATATATGAAATTGCCATCATTTCTGAGAGTTGTATGTCCCAGTGGCACGAGAGCTTGAAAATAACTCAGAACACCCCTTTCTGTCGGAGTCGTACAACCTCAAACGGAATAATGAAGAGAAGGGGATAATCGATGAAATATAATAGGGAATCGCTGTCATTAATTCGTCGAATTGTTAAATTTAGACGCATGGTAACTATTACCGAGAATTCTCTACACACCAACGATTGTACACTCATCAAAAAATTCCAATAATGTTCAATCATGAAATTAATTTTATTGGGAATTTTTGTGTGTGCATTAGGAGATATTCAGCCATTGGGTAACAGTTAGCGAAGCTCATTAACATGAAGGGAATTCTTCAGCGGATATATACATGCCGTGACGGTGACACAACCGACGCACGCCAACCTATGCCGTCTAGTTCCTCTTATTTCCGTTTCTACCCCAGTACTGTCGGCCCAACCCCGTTCGCCAAGCATGAAATTTTCATCCTATATTCTCTCGAGTTGTCGCAGAGTGTACCAAGCAGATCGATGGTACCCGAGAAGGAGTTCCCCAGATACTTGTCTCCGAGTGACAGGGAAAAAGAACCCCGTGAAATAAACGGGTGAGAAGAGTTAGTGGGGAAGGGAGACGATAAAGTGCACAATTCGTAACCTCAATGTTGAAATTATTGAGTCCCCTGACGATTCTCATACCCGAGCTTCCATACGACCTCGATATTTTCGAGCTAAATTACCTTGAGTGGTTTATTCGATGGTATGAGAGCACTAATTCTCGCAATCATAATGACGTGGAGATTATTCATTATTCTATTTTGCAATATCGCCTTTTTAAACTCAATTAACCCAAATGAGAAGTGGAATGAAAATTACGGAGGGATCGTATTATTTTGAAAAGTCTATTAAATCCATAATAATAATTGCATAAATTTTGCCGATTTTTCGATGGAATCTTTAAGCTCATCCCCGGATAGTGTTTGAGTCGCACAACACGCTGGGACGACAGAGGAAATATCTTTGAGCCTGGGGCGATGTTTTCTTTTCATTTGTTGGAAATTTATTGGCTGCAGAGTGCTGGGGCCCTTATATGGTACACCGTGGAAGGAACTAACGGCCACCGGATGTTGAGATAGAAAGACCGAACCGCTTGTGTATACCATAGACCCAGAGAAAAGAAAGAACTAACTCTGTTTGAGTAGACTTCGGTCGTCTCTCACTCCCTCATTCATCTTTTTTTTTTTTATTTTTTTCTTGAGGATCTCTTCTGCTTCTTCCCGGTGTCTAGCACTCAGGATGCCACGGGTAAACCGCAAATCCCCAATTCCCAAGGGGGTTCCTCTGCCCGATGAGAGGTGGAAAAAATACTACAACAGGGGATAGAGAGGATGGGATGGCAAACGAGTGCGCGAAATCTAGAATTCTCCAGTGCTTTTTGCACTCAGCGGGGAATTGATTTTAACCGGGTATTTTTAACAAAAGTTCATTATTCCTCGGTAACTGCCTGCGCCAGGGGCTGATTAACGAATTTAAATAATTAATTCTATTTTTACATTGCCGGTTCAACAAGTTTTTAATCTGAGAATTATTCATTTCGATCGAGAGCTTGATGAGGACAGGCGCATTTAATCCGAATTGGAAACACGGCAATCTAATTCATAAATCATTTTGCTTTTCATTTCGGAAGAAATTCCCTGTCGCTCCGAACGAAATAACTGCTCTCGGTTTTTGGTTAGCGATGGTTTTCCTGAATTTTTTAACAATTTCGTCATTCGTAATTTATTATTTCGGGGAATAGCGAGGAAACCGTAGATTTTAGAGAAAATTCCGGGAAATAAATGAGAAACATGCTGATGAGAAAAGTAGGAGAGTAGAATCAATCAATTAATCGAGAGGTAATTGAATTTACCCTGGAAGTAAGAAATCTATTTTTTGTTTCGTGTCACTGAAAAAAACCTACAATTCTCGATAATTAAAACTTGGAAAATGTATGATGCAGTAAAAAAAGAATAAATCCACTCGCGAATATTATGACAAATTTACTAATCATATATTTACCCTCGGACACTGATTGATGCTAATTAATGTATCACTACCAGAAACTACCTCTCCAGAGTAATTCGAAAAATGAGAAATTGGAGCAAGTGTTTGCATACGGAAATATAATCACTCCTCGCTGGTGAATTTTCAATAACAACCGGGTCAGTAATTATTGTGAAAGCACATGCATATTTTTCATGTGTATGAATAGCCAGAGTAGGCATAGAAAATTCGTATAGGAAAATCAACGATTTAATATTGTATTTTCAAGCTATGTGAAGTTGGCATCGAAGTGTGAAAAATCTAACTTTTTTTTGTTGGTTTGGATTGTACTCATTGAGTACTTGAATGTACCCTGTGC